>NW_026623444.1:1200684-1221677 GCF_030028575.1 Malurus melanocephalus | reverse complement strand
GAGGAGAGGAGAGGAGAGGAGAGGAGAGGAGAGGAGAGGAGAGGAGAGGAGAGGAGAGGAGAGGCTAACTTCAGGATAACTCTCTGGGAGATGGGGAAAAGAAAACAAATGTGGGTTCTGGAGCAGAAATCAGAGATCAAGGGCTGCTTTTTATTCAGTGCATTTGATCAATTCACACCTCACAAGTGCCTGACAATAAACAGGCAGCTGTCATTGCATTTTGGAAAGCATTCCCTTGCCATGTGTTAAGACTGCTCCAAGAATACCTTTCTCTGCAAATGTTTTTAGGCACGTAGGTGTGTGGGGGGGAAATCTTGTTTCAGCTTTTTTGGGTTTTTTTTTCATTAGTTTGTAATCTGCATAGCTAAATAASCAGAGCGGAACAGAAGTAATACGTAAATAATTTTTGTTATAGCCTTTCCCTGGAGAAGGTGCACAAACCTCTATTGTGACCAGGGAAGGAGGGACAAATTTTGTTCTATGAAAATGAGAAACTCATGTATTAAGGAATCAGATTTTTACAGTATAAAATCACATTAGAGGAGAGTAGGGCAGGTAAGAAGGAAGAGTTCAGCCTTCTTCCTCATCCCTATGATCCCTCCATTTCTCCAGAGTTCACGCCTGGCAAGAGCAAAGAGGGGCTGGAAGGGAAAAACTGAGTAAGGAGAGCCCTGAGGATTCATGTTGTCCGTGCAGAGCTGAGGCTGCAGCGAGCACTGGAAAGCTAAAAATTCCAGTGTCAGCTGAGCTGGCTTAGTCTCTACAGCAATGTGCAACATAAATACAGGTATGGAACGGACAGTAAGATGGTGTGGAATTAGACACAGTTTATAATTGGAAGCTACAGCTGTCAGAGCTGATATGAAGTCATATTTCATACTTAAACACTGATACTAGGTATATATATATATGTATATATATATACATACACTAGGTATAGAATGAGSCTGCCAGAGCCTGAAGAGAAGCTCTGGGAGAAGGCTGTGGTGGTACAAAAAAATGCCCTCCCTGGAAGGTGGCAGGGAAAGGTGCAGCATCACCAACCTTTGCACCATCCATCACTCCCATAGCRTTCAAAACAAGCTTTGACACTCGCAGGGCTCAATTATTTTGCTGACAGCAGTTTGCTGCTGAGCAATGCAGCTTGGATCAATTTGGGCTCTTTAGCAAATTGGCTTTCTGYGCTCATTACTCCCATCCATGGGATTATGGCACAATCAAATGGAATTAAAATGCACTGGCTGTTGTTTTCAGTGACCCAAAGCTGAAGTCAATGGCACACCAGAAGGCACTCACCTGGCATTAGTATTGGGTATGTTACATCTATCATTTGTGGATTTTAGGATTTTAACTCAGAAACAACCAGCTTTCAACAGGGATTTTTTTTTGTTGTTTTTTTTGTTTGTTTGGTTGGTTGGGTTTTTTGTTTGTTTTTTTTCCTGTGAGTTTTTTTTGTTTTGTTTTTGTTTTTGGGGTTTTTTTTAATGTTTAGCTAGAGCAGAAACAATTAAAGCAAACCCTTTATTAAAAGAAACAAATACTGAGAGGAAAGCCTGGGAGCAAAGGCTGCATAGGAGCAGGCTCCTTACAACTCATGGTAAAACCCTGATCAGAACTGAGAACTTGACCAAAAAAACAGCAATAAAAACGCTTCACAGCATTTAATGCCACAGACAGAGCTGCAGTTCTGGAAGCTTCACCACTCAAGTGCCACAGGAGCCATTGGGAGCAAAATCTTTTTGCACTGGAGAGCAGCAAGACCAAAAAAAAAGCCCCTTTTTTGTCTTGACATAACCTTAAAATAATCTGTTGGAACAAGTTCGTGGAGGGCATATTCAATTGAAATACAAATGCTCCAAAGCATTAAAAAAAAAAAAAAAAGGATAACGGGCTCAATTTTTCTACATATTCCAAATTTTACGGTTAATTTTAAAAGTTACTTTTAATTGCACTAGAATGGGGGTCCTAGTGACCTCTATCTGCAGAAATCCCTTTTCAGCTCTGACTTTGACAGARTAACAGAAAAGTCTGCAAGGTTCTAAGAAATATGGTTTCCATTTAACTGAGACTTACAAAACCACTTAAGTAAAAAAAAAAATGCGACAAAGAGCAGCCAAAAATATCGACATTTTCTCATCTAAATAAACCAAACCAGAAATGAAGAGCAAATTAGGAGTTCATTTAGCAGTTACAGTTGGATTAGGGTTTTCAAAATTACAGCCCATACCACAGATGAAAGTTAAGCTTGTCTTCCACAGCCTCATTTTATGCATATCTAGAAATTTGTCAGGCACGTTCCTACATMATTTCCTCCTAAAGCTTATTTTAAAGACGATTTTCATTAAAAATTTGCACATTACTGAAGACAAAGCAGAAATTCTACTTRTTCATTTCTGGCACAAAAGAAATKACAATGACTTTGCCTGGGGAGGAAAGGCTGGGGACAAAGGTTGGATTTTTGCTCAGTTACATCCTCTCTGTTTAATTATCAACAGAGGATTCTTAAATGGTTGTTGAGACACTGCCAGTTTTCTGCAGAATGGCCACCTTGGCTGCTTTATTAAAATCTGCAGAATGGCCACCTTGGCTGCTTTATTAAAAAAAAAAAAAAAAAAAAAAAAAAAAAAAAAAAAAAAAAAAAAAAAAAAAAAAGCTATCCCACATCCACACTAAGCTGTCCTCTGGCCAGCTTTGCATCACTCACCTGTGATTTCATCTCCCCTTCCCTGCCATGCGGCTGCCCAAGGATGAAAACAGAAAAAAAGAATGATCCTGGCCATTGTAGGGCTCATCCTGGATAAACCTTTCTTATCCCTTTGTTTCCAGGGTGGCAGAGTTTGGCTGTCCTCACATGTAGGTTTTTGAGTTAGGGAAAAAGATGCTCAGGGTTTTTTACCTTTTGCAGGGAGGTGATAACTGCTGGCAACAGAAACAAAGAGGCTCCACTGGGAATTTTCCTGATTTTCCTTCATGTTCTCTCCAGGGAATTTGCCTCTTCTGCCTGTTCAGCTTGGCTCCCCAGTCTGCCTTTGAGAAATAGGCATTTTTAAACTGCTGGTTTAGTCCATGTTTATCCTCCTGAGCACTTATTCCCTCTCCCACCTGAAACACTCAACATTTCAGAGCCAGATTTTCACAACTTAAACACCAGGTACAAACACCTTGAATTCAGTTCCTATCCTCACATCTGATACTGCTTTGAAAGTGTACCTTGAAAGCAAACTAAGAGTAAAAGCAAATATCTATGTCAGTGTTTATTCCTGAGTTTAATCCGTTTCACCAGAGGCTCTCATTGTGCTCCTGATCTCACTGCAATTCCAGCATCTCCAGAGCAATTCCAGGCAACCAAGAACCTTGTTAGGCAGGTTTGAGAAACCAAAATCCTTTTCTTTTCATTGTCTAAATCATAAAGGCAYATTCCCAAGATGGATGTGCCTCCTGCTTCTCAACACACGACAGTAACTTCAGTGCAATGTCACTTGGCTCATGCAAAGACAAGGAGTGAACAGGGGATGATATTTTATGAGGAGMTGACACTAAAGGATGGAAAATCACAGGTACAGCTCTAGGAGCTGAGGCAATATGTTCAGAGAAGCACTTAAATACGTATCACAATCTTGGAGACAATTCTGTATGGATGAAAGGGATCTGGAGCCACAGATCACTCTCATTTATGTGTGTTCAGGTAGGTAGGAGAACTGGGGCCTTGTGAGATGCTCTTCTGGCTTGGAAAATCAAATACCAAGCTCAGCAGAGACAAAAAAAAATTAAAGGAAGAAAAATAAAGGAAAATTAATGTTTGCCTAGAAAAAAAATAGGAAAATTGGTATTGGGGAATGCTTCAATTAAAATGTATTTTTAAAAAAACAAAACAAAACAAAAAAAACCCCAACAAACAACAACAAAATAAAGCCCCAACAAAGAACAGGAAAAAAAAAAAGAGTTGATTTGGAAACATTTCTGCACTAAGGAGAATGTGCACCTTAGCACAAGGATGCCTTGCCAGGTTGTATCCACAGATGCACCACTTACATCTCCTGTCAGCACAGGGAAGCAAGAGCGAGCCCCAGGCCGTAGGCTGTAGAGAGGATGCCATTTGACTGAAAAACCCCACTGATAAATAAATTACCATAAAAAAGAGGACTTAAGTCAGTGGAGTTCAATGTTCAAATAGAAATATTTCTCTTTATGGTCTGTATATTTTTTTGAACAATCTAAATCTTCTGGAGAAGTATCCTAGTTGAAATTTTTTGGCTAGCACTGACAAAAAATATATCTTTAGCCCTTAGAAATTACTTGCTCCCTCCTATACGAAAGTATATGTCTTTTCCAATTTCAAATATGGGTAATGTCAGGATATCAGGAAGAATTTCTTCACTAAAAGGGTCAGGACTCAGAAGGGGCTGCCCAGGGAGGTTTGGAGTCCCCATCCCTGGACGTGTCCAAAGAAAGCCTGGATGGGGCACTCAGTGCTCTGGGGTGGGGACAAGGTGGGCATTGGTCAAAAGTTGGACTTGATGATCTTGGAGGTTTTTTCCAGCCTAAATGATTCTGTGATTCTGTCTTAGGACTCCAGCAGAAATTGTGCCCACTCTGGTGGTGAGRAAGGACAAAGGAGAGAGGAACAGAGAAGAAGATGTTCAGTGGAATGGAAGCCCTGGCTGTGTGATGCTGGTAGTGAGCTGGACCCATCCCAGGAGCWCATCCCCATCCTGGCACAGTCATCTGGAGCTGATCACTTCTCCTGGCTCTCGTATTTATACTTTCTGCATGTTTGTAACATCTAAACGGATCTAAAGTTTGCCATTTATACAAGGAAGGGCTGTGCCAATAAAAGCCACATCAAAATCCATTTGTGGATAATGTTACAGGATCAAGAAGCAGATTTTTAGAGATAGGATTTGACTCTGCTAGATTGTACTATCAGTAATTGAAATATTGTGGCTGACAGCAGGCTTTCTCATCATACTTTTTAGGCATTTATTGCTTTAGACAGATTCACTTCTGATTTAATTAGTCACTTAGAAGATCSTGATCTTCTTTAGGCAAGGGGTTTGACACAGAAAGGTCATTCCTGGAACATTTCTTTCCTGCTTTGTATTATTTTGTCTGTAAAGCAATCGTTATTTYAGAGGCAGAAAATGGTCATGACATTTCAAGACAGACTGATCTGCGTGAGGGAAACAGGATTATGGGCTCATAGGGAATATATTTGAGGAATATATCATTGGGAATATAACAAAAACTGCTCTGTGCTTCAGAAGCMAGCACAATTCCTGTAGATGAACAGAATCTGAAGCTTGACAACTTAAGTCATTGAACCTCAAATCATGGAATCACGGAATGGTTTGGGCTGCAAGGAACCTTAAAGATCAACCCTGGGCATGGGCAGGGACACCTTCCACTATCCCAGGGTGCTCAGAGCCTCATCCAGTTTAGCCTTGAACATTTCCAGGGATAGGGCAGTCACAGCTTCTCTGGGCAACCTCTTCCAGGGCCTCACCACCCTCACAGGGAAGAATTTATTCCATATATCTAATTTAAACCTTCTTTTCTTCAGTTTCAAAACATTGTCCCCCTTCCCACTCACTATCTGGCCACATGAAAAGTCTCTCTGTTTTATAAGCCCCMTTTAGTCACTGGAAGGCTGGTTTAAGGTCTCCCTGAAGCTTTGTTTTCTCCAGGATGAACAATCCCAGCTCTCCCAGACTGTTTTCACAACAGAGGTGTTCCAATCTTCTGATCATCCTTGTAGCCTCCTCGGGATGCAGCCTGAAAGTTTCACATCCTTCTCACACTGTGGATCCCAGAGCTGGATGCTGCATTCCACCAGGGCAGAGAAGAGGGGGCAGAGGCACCTCCCTTGACCTTCTGGCTATTCAGAAACCTCTGAAAATCAGCTGTCAGTAAACACTCCGAGACCTGTCCCAGGCTCCCACAGTTTCAGGCTGATTACAGCCTGTCAGTCTGAGAAAGTCCAGGCWATGGCCAGAGCAGATTTGGGAATGGATGGAGGTGTCACCAGTCCTGAAGATCTCTCTATGGGAATGAAGAGATCCAGAAAGGCAAAGGGAAAACCATTCTGTCAATGAAGGGGACAAGAAATTCAGATGAGACCTGATTTCCATCTGCTTTTTGCCCCATGACTGCATTTTCTGGTGCCTGTGATTCTCAGTGACTTTTGTCTCACCATCAGGGCATTCTTAAAAACTGCTTCTGCTGTGGCACTTCAGATATTTAGCAAGGGCTGAGCTCAAACCAGTCTTCCCCTTARTGGAGCATAGGTTTAAAGTGTCTTCCCTCTTCTACATTCCTAAACTTCACAAAAAACTGCAGAAAYTTAATTGTCTTTGAGCCTGCAGCTGATCTGTCAAAACTGGCTTAAATCAATCAGCAATGCCATGAGGTCTTAGAAGAGTGGAATAACTTAGCCAGAAATAACCTTTTTGCAGCCACTAAAAAGCCCTTTTTGCAAACACTAAAAATAAATCATTCCTGCCATCAGGATACAAACTTATTCCTGCTTCTGAAAATGAATATGTATAATGGACACTTTAATGTCTACTCCCTACAGAGAAAAKAATTTTTCAGGAACTCTAACTGTTCAGCCCAGAGTTGAAATGCTTGTCTGTAATTGCAGGAACTGAATTCCCTGCCACTGCCACAGAGCTCTTGTGCTGGGAATCACACAGGTCAAATCTGCCACTCAAGGAAGCCATGGGGATGGGAAGGGACAAAAATCCCAGTATTTCAGACCTTGTAGCTACAAAACTATAAACATATTTTCACTTATGTTGCCTGAGAAGAAAGTGGAAGAGAAAAACACTGTTTTGCCAGCATATTTTAGGTTTATGTGAGGATGGACTCAGGTAAACTGGTGATTTTTTTGAAGGGGTTGTTGTTTCCCTGAGTTTCAGRCATCCAAAAAGTGGAAGAGTAGCACTTGTGTTGTTCACTGTTGCATTTCAGAGAAGAAAGCACTAAAATGAAGGGACATCCACAAAGAAAACGACAGTTTTAGAAAAAATAAAAATCACTGACAGCTCTAGGGGCTCATTAACTGAACTGTGCAGGCAGAACAGTCCCTGACAGCACCCAGTGATTTGTTCTGTCTCACCAACAAACCGTTCCTCAGGAAAATCTTCGGGTTTTGTTTTTTCCCTTGAACACGCACAAACTGTTTGAAAGTGACTCATGAGGAAAATGTTCTTATTGGTAACAGGAGGAAAGAATATGAGTCAGRCGGAGGTCACGCTGAACCTCTGCCTGGCCCCACTCCTCGGGCAGAGGAGTTTGAGCAGCCTCAGCACAGGGAAGCTCTTGTTCCCTCCAGAACTTCGAGGGCAGGGTCCCATCCCCAGCACGAGCAGGGCACCAGAGGAGAACTGATCACACCCCATCCATGAGCTGGCACCAGGGAGAATTTACCACGCTTCATCCACGAGCTGGGCACCAGAGAACTGATCACACCCCATCCATGAGCTGGGCACCAGATGAGCATTGATCACACCCCATCCATGAGTTGGACACCAGATGAGCATTGATCACACCTTATCCATGAATTTGGGTACCAGAGGAGAATTGAGGACACTCCATGAGCTGGGCACCAGAGGAGAATTGATCACACTTCATCCCTGAGTTGGGTACCAGATGAGACTCAATCACACCTCATCTATAATTTAGCGGCTCTGCAGGGGTGCAAATCCCATCTGAGATATTTTGTAGCCTGCTTCTTGTTTTTTAACTCTGAAACCAGGTGTTTTTGGAGGAAAGSAGCATGGGAGGTGGGCATTGCCCTTTGCTGTGGGGGTTTCCTTGGGAGAAGAGCCAGAGGGTCTCCTGCCTGGCATCCCCCTGTGGGTTACAAGGGCCAATCCACATGAAGGTCCCATTCCAGAGGGGCWCTGGGCTGTGTCAGCACCTGCTGATGGGACTGAGCCCCTCCTGGCTCTTCCTCGCTGGCTGAGCCAGCAGATCCCTGCAGCARAGGTTTGGGAATGGCACTGACACCCATCCCACACTTCCTCACTCACCCAACACCACAGGGTCAGGAMCAGCCAACCCCAGTGACCAGCCCAGAGATCTGGCCCTGATTCACTGCCCTTGCTGCTGCCTGTACCAGGTTTGTGACTGAAGGCACCTGCTGCTCCTCTTGGAAAAAGGATSACTTCACCTTTTTCATCCCTCCAAATCTCCTCTGACATCCAGCCGAGATATGGATGGGAAGGACAGAGGACTGTGCATGCAGCTGGAAATTCCACTTGTGAATCCATCTCTTGCTCACGGATGCAAACCCCGCCTCTGCTCAGCAGATCTGGAGCATGAAATAAACCAACCAAAACACACAATCTGCATTCTTTGGYCAACATAAGAGATGGCCCTTCACTGCCAGCTAAGTTACAGACATAAACACAAACCTGAGTACACCTTTCTGATGAGAAATTCTAGGTTGTTTCAGTGGTGAATATATTCCAAACTCCAGAACCTGTTTCACAATTCATGTAAGAGCTTCCATTGATGCATTAAAGTCAAAAGTTTATAGGAAGCTTCTCACTTTGAAGGACCTAAAGGCACATCGTTGTGTGTGCTCCTGGGCCAGCTCAATTCAAAGCAGAGCAGCTCAKGAAGGAGGAGAAGCCTTTCAAATCAGAAACACTGAATTTAGGGAATCTGAGATACAGTCAAGGTATGGGATGGCACCCTGCTCTTGCTGTGTGAACACTGAGAAAGGAATTCAGTCAGGTTTGCAAATTAACAGCACATTTTTAACCTGGTTAGAAGACACAAACACTGAAATAGATTTGTTTAGAAGAAGGAACAAAGTAAGTTGTTTGGRGGAGGTGTATTGTTTCTTTTTTCCTCCCTGTTAATGCCTGTAATTGTGCCTGACCCAGAACAAACACTGGATTACTCAGTACAGAGGAGGTGGGGAGCTTTTGAAGTGGGCAGAAAAGCACCAGATGACTGAAACAAGAAATRATTAAAACCAATATGAAATGGAAGTTTGAACTACGGGGAAACTTGGGCTGCAAGAAAAAGAATAAATGTTTTAATCTGCCTGCCAAAATGACCAGAGAAGTTATGAACCCATACCTGYGTGTCTGAGGGACTCTGAACAAACAGAATATTCACAGGTGGTTTCATAAATTTCACTGAACACAGTGAGGAAATACTTTCCTTTTTTTCTTCTTTTTAAAAAAAGAAAATCCTGGCCGGCTGTCAAGTGTTGCTTTGAAATGTTTAAGGTTTTTTTTAGATTGATACTAAATCATCCATGCGATTAAAATCAAAGCATCTCTGCGWTTTCCACGGCCTTGCTCACACCCTTCCCCCAAATAAAGATTGCARATTCCTTGTAAGAACCCCTGCACCAGGTGTTTGTGAGGAACAAGCCCAGTCTGAACAAAAATCCAGACTTGCCCAGAAGGCAGTGCCGGGCTAATCCGCCCTCGGAATGGCTSAGCAGCAGCAGGAGCTCCTCGCTGCTGCTGTGACTCTGCATTTTCACACGTGGCCATTCGCCATGGTTTCAGAAGCACTCTGAACATCTGYTGAGCTGGAGCTGCTGCTGGAGCAGAGGAGGGCAGAGCTCCAGCCGGCTCAGGGCTCCCCAGCAGGGTTTATTCCATCAGCACCTGTGAATTCAGCAATGCAAAATGCAAGAGTGGAAGTCCAATATCAGCCCGCAGGTTTCTCACAAAGGGGGCACCTCCAGGGCTGTGCAGCTTTGTCCTCAAAGCAGGAGTTTCACCCCACGCTGGGGCAGAGCCTCTGCCTCCCAGGAGTTTCTCAGCATTGATATTTCCACTTCTGATGCCAGGAAAACAGCTCCTTCCACACCCTCTCCAACGTGCAGCCCCTGCCTCAGTTAGGATTGAGAATCCATCTCTGTTGGATTTTCCAGGTACTCAGGAAAAGAAAACCATTCCTACCTCCTAACAGCATCAAGTGCTGACACAAACTTTGGCAGCTTCTTTATGTTACCAGAGTGCTGAAAGGAGAAGCAGAAATGTAAATGTTTTGGAATAAAGATTATATATTGCATCACTGGCTTGGTAGCCCATAAAAGAAACCATTGATCACCTTTTCTGCAAACCTAATCAGGAGAAAGGAGAGATGCCTGACAAGGAAACTCAATGTTTGGAGTGCAAAGAGACTTCACACCKGGTTTTGGCATTCTCAGGTGAAGAGAAATATGTGGTCATGCCCTGTAAAACAGGAGGAAAGTAATTTTTGTGATTTTTCTCTCCACAAAAAAACCCCAACTAAAATTATCTTACTCTATTTAACTCAAAGAAAAAAAAATCCCACACCAAAACGTATTTTGCCAGATATTGAGAGTTGATATTTAAAGCTCACAAGGAGATGATTTTCAAAATGTTTATTGGCTTGAGAAAGCAGTGGGTTATTTACTGGATCTGTTCTGCACCCTTTATTAGCACAAATGCCAGTAGGGAAACTTCCTGCATGCTTTCTCCCATGCTGACCTTCTGCATGAGAAAAAATCCCTAGTGGAAAGAGATCTTTAATTCCCTCCTTAAAATCAAACATCTGGCACTGGTTAAGGAGGCACATAACCCTGTCCTTTGTGATATTTGGACTGCAAGAGCTGTGTGGCAGGGAGGGTTTTCTTTGTTATTTGCTGCTCAAAATGATAGRAATGTCAGTTTATGGATACAATAATGCTAATGCTGTCACTGAAGATTGATGAGAACATGACTGTTGTTATGATTAACATCCATTTATCACTAAAATGCCAAGTATAAATACCAGCACATATATTTCATCGCTCTCCAGCTTTGCAATTAATTTCTATCATATTCTAAAAACTACTCAGTWCTGTCCTGTGTGAGAGACAAAATTCATAAACTGATCTGAGGCTGCAAGTTCTTCTGGAAAAGGTGGGAGCCAAGGGTGTGTCAGCCTCCCCCAAAAGGCAGCACTGCTGATTTAATTACCTGCATCAGTAAAATCACTTTAATGAGAGATAAGAGAACATGTCTGCATATCTTAAAAAGTGGGAGGCAAATGAAGTAAGTTGGCATCTACCACATTTTTGTTTGGTTCACTGTTTTTTTCAGAGATCWGATGGAAGGACTGGGACCCCCTGGCAAAGTCACAAAAGGCTTTAGGACAGTCTACAAAACTTCCATGCCTTTGCTACAATTTATTTCTAAAGTGAGAATGCAAAAGCTTAGCTGGTGATGAGAATAAATGAACACTTTGCCTAAATGTCCCTGTTTCTAACCAAAAGGAAAAACATTGAAGAGCAACATCATTCCCTGCTTGCAGAAGATCTGGTTTTGACTGACCTCGTCCTTCCAGAAGCAAAAGGGACAAAAATACTTAAGACAACTTTAGGCACTGGAAACGTTCACGGATGAGCCCTGAGGGCTTATAAACAGCAGCAGATGGGTAGAACCTTAATCATCAGGCTGAGAAAATCCCCCTGATGTCAGTGCCAGTATTTGGTGCTTCCTCAGGATGTGGCGAAGATGTTTTCTCACCAGCAAGGTGGAAACCTCACACTGTGGAAGGACACAGAAAAGGATCCTCATGGTAACAAGGACATTCTTTATGGATGACAAGAGTCCAGTAAGAAAGGATCTATCATATGATCCACAACTGAGGCAACATTTCCATGTCAAAAATGGCTGGGGCAGCTTTGCACTCTGAAGAGCTACAGCAAGCACCAGGAAGCAGCCAAAACCTCAGCAAATTACCTGGAGTTTAATGTAGAACAAAGGATGATGCACACCTGAAAAAATCTGTGTAATTCTCTGATCCTTGAGGCACAGAAAAGAAGGATTAGTCAGAACATTTTTGCTTGTCAAATGCTGTTGAAACACCCTCCAAGGCAGACATGATCAAGAGTAGGCAAAGTCAAATTCCACTAATACTTGTATTCCCTTTCCYTCTACTGCACCAACAAAAATGGGAAGCCCAGCCTCTTTTTTTTTAAAAGCAAACATCCACATTTTGAAAAATCATGTGCWACATTATGCAACTACCTAGTCCCTAATGAAATGGGCTGGTTTTTAATCTAGRCTTGCCTAAAAATAAATTTGAGAGGAGTGTTTTCCCAAAAGGGCAAGGGTTAGGCACATAACTCAGTGTCCACTTGGAAAAGCTCTTCCGCATTCCTAGGAGCAGCACTAATGATTATCTAAACAGAAAGGTCTTTTCATTTACTTTTAGATCCTCTTCTGTCTTCCCTCTTTTTACATTTYTATCAGTCTGAATACTAAATGCAGATTAATGTTTTGCTTAGACTTATTCCTTAACATGTCTCTGCCATTTCATACATTTATTTTTATATACAGGCATGTCTATATGTGTATATATATATAYACACAAACATATGTGCWTTGTATATACCAACAAATACAAAAAAGCATATATAAGTGGATAAACACATCCATGCAAAGATACAACCTTTGCAAGTGGAATTGTGTTTGATCCAACACTGTTAATTTTTTAATTTAAAATGATGGAACTGTATCAACACGTTGAAACTTGATCTTGCAAAATTTTTCAGCCACAATTATTACACTCTTTAAGCATCACATTTTTTTACAGAAAGCATGTGTGATAAGGGTGGGAAAAAAAAAAGAAGAAGAAGAAAGGAATAGAAAGAGTGGGTTGTAACTGTGTGCAGTCCTTGAGGAGGGAAATGTTCCCTGCACATTGGGTGCGTGAGCTGGGTGTTGTAAACACCCTCTAGAAGCTTTTATCTATCAGTTTACTTTAAGCCTCTATCCCTAACAAGTCTTTACATGTGCWTCATAAAGGCAAGTCCCATAGCACCTTATTAAGTTGTTTATTCTTTCCAGCCCTCTGCATTCAAGCTAAATCACATTGTGCAATTAGCTGCTATGAGAACAAATGAAACTCATTTTTTTTCCCTGTGTTGAAGGAGCAGTTCACAATCTGTCCTCTTCAAAAACTATTTAACAGACTGAGTTAGGATMAGATTGATGTCTGAATTACTTTTCCTGCACCATGAAAAGAAGCTGCTGCTGAGGTTATGCTTAAAACCATAAAGATGCTGCAAAAAAAAATTTGACTTGAGCAGTGAATTTTGATGATTTAGACAACTTCATCACCTTTCCCACAAGAAGAAAAGAATTAATTATTTTTAAGATGTGGGAGTGACAGGGTGGTCTTGACATGCCACAARGTTCAACTGGTAGCATATGAATATTTTTTCCTTTGAAAAGTCTTGCCTCTATTTCAGCACTGAAGTGATTCAATTATTAGAAACTTCTGCTGGCAAGCAAAGGGCAGCACATCTCTGCCGTGCTCCATGACATTCAATTGCACGGGAAGAGGAAAGAGACAGTTACCATGTAAACAAAAGGAAAACAAGAACAAATCTCACTGCCTCTGCTGAGCTCATCACCAGCCAAGCCTAATTTCGATCAGCTCTCCCTTCATCAGCAGGATCCTCTTCAATGGAATTGACCGTAAAAGGAGATTTTGGGGGCTACAGTTATCAGAGGGATTGACTAAATGTTAAAATACCAATGGAGAGAGGAAATTTAAAGTATTTGGAACTGCTGATTTTATCAGGCATTTGCTTTCTAAATGTGTAATAAGTGACTGTCATCAGAATAGCTCTGCATGATTTATTTCATGACCTTCTTTGTGGAGTCAGTTCATACAAGCCTCTTTTCAGTGTTAATGTATTCCCCCAAAAATGCAGGCTGGGTCTGTCCCAGGTCATAGGAAAAACTTATCCCAATCCAAGAAACCATGGAGGTTTTTGTCCTCCTCTTAGCAGTGTATTCCAGGAGAGAAAGAAAAAAAAAAAAACATTCAATTTATCCTTTTTGTTGCTGGGGCTTAATCGAGTTACAAAAATATCCCAGTCCTACAAGTGATAGTAAATACTGTTGCTCGGGGAGGATGCAGCAATTTACTTGCCTGCAGGATATTAGGAAATTTGGGTCTTCACATTCTTCTATGAAGCACAGGATATGGTGGGTGTGTAAGATTCCCTTCAAATCATACTTGATATCCTGTATACGTAATAAAATACCATTTAGAAATACATTAGAAAGTTCCTTTGTCCTCCATGAAAAAAATAGGAACATGTGGGGACATGATTACTAAAAAAGGAATACATAAAAATCAACTAAAATTTAAATTATGCTATAATAAGCTGTTCAGAGTAAGTTCAAACTAATTCCCACTGAAAATAAGTGGGATGAATTTGAGAAAACACAAGTCTCTGCATAAATATTTCTGGAAATATAGAAGGAGGAATGGAAACTTGGTCATAAATTTGCCAAGATGAATAGAAGGTGTCATTAATGTTTGCTCTCTCTGTATGAGCCATGGGTTCTTCCTCTTGGGGGAATCACAGTGGAAAACTGTAAACAAATTTTTCTGCACAGCATCATAAAATAAACTCCCAGTTCTGTATTCAGTGCCAGAAACATTGCCAGGCAACAGAAAATTATTGCTATATCTTGAGAGAATGCCCTGAATTTATTATTTTTAGGTCATCCGTTAGTGACACAAYGCAAAGTTTTATTCCAGTGAGCCCAATCTTGAAGCTAAACAGATGTCCAGAAATTTCAGCAGTTTAAAAAACTCCAGTCTCTTGAGTTCACTGAACCCTGTAGCTATTGAATGACAACAATCAGTGGGCAGCTTAGCAGAAATTAAAAGTTTGGCTGTACCCAACATTACCCTGAAATCTCACCTGAGCATTACCTGAAAGGCTGCCCCATTTGGAGCTTCAGGRAGATCCGTGGGGGAAAACTCCCTGCTGACATTTTCCCACAGTCTCTGGACGYTCCACCACACCTGGGGAACACGCTGGGCACACGCAGCAGCTGCGCCACAACATCCACAGGAAACCAGGCTTGGTGACAGGGAAGCCACCACATCCCTCAGCAATTTTTTCCAGTGTTTAATAATCCTCATGGTTAAAATAACCCTSCTTTTCCTTCTTTCTTGAATTTATAGCTCCCAGTCCTGGAAACTTTAACATTAATTACCTTTTTTTGCTTAAAATACAAATGCTCATTCTTTCCTAAATTTTARCTGGAGAGAAGATGATTTTGAAAGGTTCAAGTCTTTCAAGTGAGCAGAAAATGCATAACTCTACCAGAAGCTGTAAATTTAGAGCAGGGTTAATGAGGACTATTTACATGCAGAGGTGTATTACATGATTGTAATTAATCGTCCTCTTTAACTTCAGGATTTAAAAATCCCAAACAGAAAGTTTCTCTGTGAGCAGTAATGACAAATTGCTTCCTTTTCAAATGCTTCCTTTCAACTGTAAATGCACACACTGCCTTTGAACACAAATCGAACAATTAGGTCTCATGGACAGCACTTTTAAATATTAAATACAATTCTTAGTATTCATTTTGTTCACTACTGGCTAMAAACATGTTTCCAGACAGATTTTTCAGTTTAGGTGGCAAGTGATAATCTGTTAAAATGTGGTTAACTCCAGCACTTGCAGTGATCTCTCCACCCCTACCAGCTGCACCCTACTGACATATGGAGGGGAAATTAGGTTGAGCCCAGCTTTTAATCTCTGTACAGGAGAGACAATCACTGTCCTGTGCTGGCAAACACTCASCTGAGGGCTGCTCTTGCTGTCCACAGGCACCTTGGTGGGAAAAGATGGGAAAAAAAGCAACCACGTCACCCTCTGTRTGCTGGGACCTGCTGCTAAAAATGAGAATCAGTAACTGTTGATAAATGTGCTGGTCCAAGGCATCTCCTGAKATCTTTACCTTTACCTGCAAGGATTTTTGTAGGCACCCGGTTGTAGCTTGAAACAGCATGAAGGGTTCACTTGTGGCTAAGGAAAATAAGTCACCTTTCAGCAGGAGAGTGAGTTAAACCCAGCTCACTGCCTGGAACGGTGTGGTGCAGCAAAGACAGGAGGGAAAAAACACCTGGGAATGAGGAAAGTGAGGAGGGGGAATCAGGGAAACCAGAGAAGAGAAATGAGARGGGAAGAGCAKAATCACAGAATGGCTTGGATTGGAAGGACCTCAAAGGTCATCTAATTCCAACATCCCCTGCCATGGAAGGGAGGAATGAAGTGAGGGAAYAAATCTGTATGTTGTTAGAAATAGCATTGACAATTCTATACAGACTGTAATGACTCTGAAAGACCCAATTAAGGCAATGGAAATGCAGAACCAGTAATGCAGAGATGAATCATCTGACCTAAAATAGAGGGAATGATGAAACATATAAGGGAACAAAGTGTGCCATTTTAGCTTTTACAGCAAAATAATTCCAAATTCTAAAAAATATTTGGCCAACAGAAACTGTAAGATGGTGTTGGTTACTGCAGATTTACACAGGTACAGTGGAGAATTTATCTATTACAAGCTGAAATGGACAGGTCTGCCCTTCTGCAGGTCCCAGACACAAAAGCCAGGCAACACCCAAAATACCACAYRTGCCAGCCAACCTCCAAGAGTGACACTGCCAGTCAAAATAAATAAAAATCAATTTATCATCTTTTTCAAAATAAGATGTTGAATATGCTGTGAATTACAGATCCCACTCTCACTTTCTCTCTTCCAGTGTAGTGCAAATAAATAAAATGAGACCAGAACAGCTCTCAGGTCTGCAGCAGTTGGGAAACAACAGGGGAGAAATTTCCAATGGAGAGACTTCACATATCCACGGAACTTTTACATTCCTAAATTAAATGGAAAAAAAATCTCCTGCTTAAGGGGAGAAAAACCCCACATCCAGACAGCTGAGATGAGCAGCCTGTCATAGGGGAGAGGAGAGAATTTCAGTTCTACATCATATATTTCTGCAGATTCCTGGGAAAAAATACTCCCCTTCAGTAACTGGAGAATCCATTGACAAGACTGAAGGGGTCAGATTCATCAGATACTCTAGATCAGCCTGGAAAATGCTAATCTCTCCTGGGAGTGTGTCAGGTTCCAGCTGCAATTCCCCTCCATGTCATCCTTGCAGCAAGACACCCTCTGCCTTTTCCCACTTCATCATCCACGTGCAAAGGGAAATTCATATTTTCACTATGTCCTCTCCAACAAGGAACTTTACTTTTGTATTTAAAGACAACTTTACTAACACTTTATGTTACTTTGGAAGTTGAAGGAGACCTCAAGAGGAGAAAGAACAGCCACATCCACTGAAACACCACAGCCAGCTCYCTCTAGGTCACTTTGAGACTCTCAGCATTTTCTGTGTTTTAATTAGCCATTAATTGGCCAGATAAGTGCCATAATCTTTTAGCCCAGCACAAAAATACACCTGCATAACCCTGAAGGCAATTTTGACCCAAGGCCCAATGTCAACCTAAGTTTTTTCTAGTCCTGAGTCATCAGCCATCATATCTAGTGAAATGCTTTCTTGTGTATGCAGTATAGACAATAATGTTTCAGACACACAAACATCACAAAGTACAAAAATTAAAAAAAAAGCTTAAAGCCAGATTTGTCCACATATCTTTATCCTTTGTGAAATTATTCTGATTAGCTCCCGGTAGAGCTGGGCAGTTCTGCCATTAATACTTTTTTTTTTTTTTTTTTAAGGTTATGGGGTTTCTTTCATCAAGAATGTCCATGACAACACTGAGGGAGATGCTGTAAGAAACCATCAGACTGTGAAGGGTCTGGCAGACAAAACAGTGCAGCTCATGTGTGGGATTTTACCGTCAGGGTTGTTTTCAGACAGAAACACTTCTACTGTGGCTCTCCAGGATATATTCCAGTTGTAGTGGTCACATGTGACTGAGAGCTGTGACCTCTRTGAACATAACTAAGACAAAGACATTGGAGAGATGTCATTTGTGTAACTGAGAGAGGGGAAGCCAACTGTGTAATGGCACAGACAAATTCTGCCTCTTCACATCCAGCATTCAAAATCACACGTACACATAGGGCTGTGCAGGCACATGTGGCTACCAAATCCCTGAAATATAACCCATTTTGGTCCCCAGCAGGATGCTGGTCCTGGAGAGGCAATCAGCYTCTCTCTTGTCCATATATCACTGGCTCCTGTGTAATGAACTGCCACAGGGAACTGGGGGAAAGAGCGTTAAATTGACAGAAAAGCAGGTCAGGCGAAAAGGCCTCTTCCAGTGCACTGCTTCTGTCCCTCATAACAACAACACTTACTAAATAAATCCCTGTTCTGTTTTGGGGGCTGAATTCATCACGCAAAGAATGTAATTTCACAGTCCRGAACTGACAATAAATTCAGTCAGTAGCCTGAATATAAAGACATCAATAATTCTGTATCTTGACTATTTTTGCTATGGCATTTGAGCTTTCCACTCAGTAATGAATAAATCCGTGTGGAGATGACATCAGACTGCTCAGGCCATAGAATTGCAAAGCTGACCCTCAGCTGTCACAAGGCAGAACTTCTGTGCATGACCTGAAAGCAAGAGTTATTTCCTCATCTCACACCATGAGCATGTCTTTATGGTGCACAGAAAGGCACAAGAATAAATTTAAAGTTGTTATAAATTGCAAATTCTCCTTGAAATACATATTCTTTTGTATAAGAACCAGCATGTTAACATCATACATGATGAAACAAAAAAATGAAAACACATTTCTTTCAGCAAGCCAGTACCTTTACTTCCTAACTTTTGCACTTTTTACTTGTTAAGAACTTACCACAAATCACCACTGGGATACAACTGCTGAGAAGAAAAATAATCTTCTCAACATAYACCACATTTTTCCAGCACCTCAGTAATGCACAAACACAAATGGACTCACTGAAATTCTGGAAATTGCTGTCCATCTCTGTGGAATCTCTAACCCCAGAAGMTTTGAGGCCAAACTGTCTGACTGATACCAAGGAATGAAAGCATCAAGCTCACTTTTCCAGTATACCATAGCAYTAAAAGCTCTTTGGTGCTCTCTCTGATTCACTTACATAAACCTTCTCAAGAACTGAGGCTACAGCCACGYTGCTTTCTGCCAAGAAACTTGATCCCTAAAGCCACATTTACAGGAAAGCAGGACAATAACRGAATTATTGTACTAATGCAAAATTTTGCACGATCATTACGTTTGTTCTTCCTGAAAATAAACTTTGTTAAACACGAACAAAAACATAAGCCTTCCTTTTTTATTTTTTTTAATATAATAAACCCTACACAATTAATTTTTCTTGCTTTTCCTTGACTGAACTTAGTGTTTGGAAAGAATTGCAGAAAATACAGAAAATGCTTGCCATATCATCCATCTCTTTTTGGTTTTTCTGAATTTCTTCACATACACAATGAGCTGAGATGAACACACTTGTAACTAGGAAACCAAAGCCACTTTTTAATATTCTTACACACTTCCACTGTAATCAGAATACTCAGGATTTTAATTTTAGAAAGCTCAGACACCAAACTCCAGCTGAAGTTACACAGAGCTGGGAGAGCTGCTAACACAAAATTGCACTGTATCTGCTGCGCTATGACAGATTTTCTATTTCAGCTGCTCCTGCAGCTTTTCATCAATGTGTTTTTTAGAAATACCCACAAATTTGCAACCCCTTACTAGTTGCAAATGAAGATTTTTTTATGCTTTAAGCACAGTAACCCATGACCATCTGCCCACTTAGAGAACACAGGCACCAATACCTGTAGCTTGTCTCTGAATCATTGTCCAACTGTGGAACAATCACCTTTTTAAGCAGGTATGTGTTTCCTGCTACTTACCAGCTTTCTAGATAATACTGCCACCCAGCTTGTCACTGTCTGGCACCATTTATCTGAAACTGTCCGAGCTGCTGCATGTGGGCTCTGAGTGGAAAATATTAACTGGATTGTGCTATTTGCAGAGAATGAGGGTGACAGATAAAAAAGCTTTAGTCTTGGCACTCAGAAGCTGCAGTACCACAAATGAAGGCAGTTTTATGTTATTCTRTATTATAGTTATTTTCCTGGTAGGAAATTTAAACCTTCAGGAAGAGTCTTGTCTGTGTATCTTGTATCACACCRGTAATGGAAATACTGCAATTTCTGTAATGTTCACATTGTGTATGTCACTGTCTGGCTATCCCTCTGACTACTGGGAAGTGTCTGTACTTCTGTGACAACMTAAGTGAGAGGTTTTAACTAGAAAAAGTAAGATTCCTTACTTACCTGCTAGTATTTGTTATAGGAAGTGTCATCTGAACACATTAGAACTAGGTGGAAAAAAAATYCAGGCACCCTCTTCCATGCACAACTGTCAGCCATGAGAAACCAGCAGAAAATTCTGTGTTTGCATTTTGGCAAGTCATTAAGTTTTGGCAGAATATTTGGAGTCAATAAAGCTAGACCTCTGGAGCTCCCAGGAACATCTGCTGCATTCAAAGGAATGGCTCATTCAAGGGAGTTTGATCCCAAGTAACAATGATCCATGTCCCAGGGGTTCTGGGATAGAAGGTGGTATCTGAAGGAATGGGATAACAGCCACAGCATTTGCTCCACTGATAAGAATTTCAGGGCCAACTGAGAAAGAAGTTTCTCAAAGATTAATTATCTCCCTCTGCAATATGTCTTTGGCAATAGGCAGGTCCAGAGAGATTGGTGGGAAACAAGAAAGACATAAGCCTGTGCCTAGGGTTTTGGATTTCTGCTTTTACAACAGCTACAGGAGATCTTGGAGCTGGAAAAGCCACACTGCCAAAGAATAAGGGATGCTGCAGCAGGGTACAGTCCTAAAGCCACCAAAGTACAGAACAGGTCTCTCTACATGGACAGAAGACTCAAAGAAAATTTACCAAAATGAAAAAYTTTAGCATCTCCATCAAGTCAAGGTTCCCCCACAGAAATRAAGCAGCTCCAGAGGTGTGTTCTTCCTTTCTTATCCTCTCTCTTCCCTCAAAACCAAGCTCTTCCCTGYAAAATTCTTCTCAGCTGCTAACAGAGGAGTGCCTCAGGGTATCTGAGACACTTCTAAAGCTCTCTACAAGAAAAGAACCTGATGTCATTAGATATAAATTAATCACACAAGGTCCAAATCTTCATTAAAAAAATA
>NW_026623444.1:1171222-1200630 GCF_030028575.1 Malurus melanocephalus | reverse complement strand
ACAGATTTGCTCCAGGATATGACTTTATTCCAACTATTTTTATATTGAAAACGTTAGCGTTAAAAACACTGAACTATTCAGAGTATACAACTTTGCCCTTTAGCGCAATATTTACACTACAAAAAACTGTAAATTCTCAAATTTACACATACAACCAATGCAAGTGTTTTAGTTTTCACATGTTAACTTGCTCACAAAGTTCATACACAATCATCCTTTATTCTTTTTTAAGTTTCTTCACATTCTACATTTTGAAGGGGCTCAGTTTAAAAAAAAAAAAAAATCCAGTGAGTAAACTTGTGGCGAGTACAATCCAAAGTTAATCTGAGCAGTTGTTGGATACTCTGAATGGAGAACAAACCTTATACTTAACAAACATTCATGTGGTAATAACAGCTGCAGCCACACATATAGATGAAAAATACATCAAACTAAGCCCTCCATCAAAGCATCTAAAATTAGAAATGTTGGAAAATATGYTCATAAACAAGCTAATCTTGAAGGACCAGAATACATTCAAATAATTGTGAATAGTACATATGACAAAATTAACCTACTTAGAGACAACTTAAACCCCAAATAATTCTACAGAATTAATTCCTTGCCTAGATTTCATTAGAATCAAGAAAAATCTGATTTACAGGGAATTGAGGCATCCATTAACTTTAATAACATCAAGTCAATCAGACTCAGTCATGAAATACTGTCAGATTATAGTTTTTCAAATCACAAAATCTTGGAGGATTGCATTCAAAATCTTCTTACATCATCTGTTTGTAARAACTACAGAACAACAGAATCATAGAAAGTTAAGGGTTGAAAGAGACCTTAAATTTAATCTTGTTCCACCCCCMTGCCATTTAGAGGGACACCTCCTATCAGTTGCTCCAAGCCCCATCCATCCTGGCCTTGAACATTTCCAGGTATAGTGCAGCCACAGCTTCTCTGGGCAACCYGTTCCAGYGCCTCACCACCCTCAAAGTGAAAAATTTCTTCCTCATATCTAACCTAAATTACCCCTTTTTCAGTTTGTACCCATTCTCYCTTGTCCTGTCACTCCAGTTCCTGATGAAGAGCTCTTTTCCAGCTTCCTTGMAGATCTCTTCAGATTCTGAAAGATGTTTTGAGGTCTCCATACAACYTTCWCTTCTCCAGGCTGAACATCTCAACTTTCCCAGCCTGTCTCCAWAGGGGAGGTGCCCCAATCCTCTTATCAGCTTTGCGGCCTCTTCTGGACTCACTCCAACAAAATTATACAAGCCGCTACATGGGCTCTGTTCTACAGGCTGCACTTTCACTAGGGAACACGACAAATTAARAATACTGATAATAAATACCTGCACAGCAAGACACGTGTGTAAGAACACCTTTCAGCAGGGTTATTCTGGGACAGAGATCCTCCATCTGTGCCACAGGCCCTTTTGGAAAAGTATGGATGAGAAATTATGCAAGAGCAGTTTCGGCTTGGCGAAGAAACACTGAGTTCACACATGAGAAAACAAAAAGAAAAAAAAAGTTAGCAGGGTCTTGATTTCCAAGCTCACGTTAGTCCCCCAGATGCTTGCCTGGCAGCACAGCCAGCACTGCACAAACTGGTTTATGGGAACAGATGCAACTGCTTTCCCAGTTGTTTGTTCCCATCACCACAGCAGGCCYCCGTGCCAGAGCAGTTGTCTGCACAACCGCACAGCAAACCAGACCAGAGAACCCTTCCAGACAGCACCAAAGAGCTCGCTGGGGTTTTGTGCTGCCTCACAAAGCCACACTCGTGTCAGGGCACAAGTCCCTGAGTGAAAAAAAAGCCCACTCTTATTACAAGCAGCTTCCCAAGTTTCCAAAACCACCAAAAGAGCCAGCAATGACAAAAAAAAAAAAAAAATCACAAGATCTGGACAGGAAAAAAGGTGATGTACCTTTACCAGTAAAGGAACATTGCCTTCCCTTACATGGGTTTTAGCCCATTTGTAACAAAACCTTGGCAAAAAAGGTTTAAATGCATCACTAGAAACATTCCAGGGATTCTACAGCTGCTTCGGAGTATTTGTGACTTAGGTGGGATAGCTACAAGTGSACAGAAAACATGTATGGGATTAGATGCTAATCTCTAGAACTGTCCTTAATGAAAAGATAACGCGCCAGATTAGCTCTCGACAAAAATAAGGGAAATCTTGCAATTCTAATTTCTATTTTAATACTTGTGTTTTGACACATAAAGCCCTATTCAGGTATTTAATTCAAAGCGGATAATCACGACGAGAAGCCAGCCTAAAGCAATGATAATGGCCATGATAATTTTTTCAAATCGCATCGAGATGAGGGAGTACAGCAGCCACAAAGGGCCCGAGCCAAAACTCACCAGGATCTGGGCTTGTGAATYCCTGATGGTAACGGAGGGAGGTGGGGCAGCGGTTTGAGAGGTCTGGGAGTGGCKTTTSAGGGGATTGGGGTGTCTTGTGAGGGACAGTGAGTGGCTCCTGAGGGMAATGGGGATGGYTTTTGAGGGGAATAGGGGTGTCTTGTGAGGGGTCTGAGGGTGTCYTGTGAGGGACAGTGAGTGGCTCCTGRGGGCAATGGGGATAGTTTTTGAGGGGGATTGGGCGTGTCTTGTGAGGGACTCAATCGGTGGCTTGTGAATGGGACAGTGAGTGGCTTGGGGTAGTCGCTGGGTGGCTTTTGAAGGGGACACGGAGGGCTTGGGAAGGGGACAGAGATGACCTCAGGGGGTGGTGTTTGTGGGGGACAGGGGTGGCTTGGGAAGGGCAGTGTGTGTGGCGCTAGGCACAGGGCTTCTTCACAAACGACACCCAGCCGTCCCCCTACACTCACAAAAAACCACAACGTGAAAATCAATAATTATCGCAATAAAAACTCGCGATGAAACAATTGCAGATTTAGGTGACTCGAAGCCTGACGCTGCCCGCGGGCTCCCCCCACACCCACAGCACTGAGGCCCGGGGAGGGTGCGGGTTACCACAGCGGCACCCCCYAAACACCACAGCCGCGGCCACCGGCGGGGACACACGACAGGGACCCGTCCTTGTGTGTCCCCCTCCGTCCCGGGCCGCCCCCTACACAGCAGCGCGGCTGTTGCCTCAGTTTCCCTGCCGCGGGCCGGACTGAGGGCGGCGGCCGGGGCGCTCCGGGCGCGTCCTGCCAGCGATGGAAGCGGGCGGGCGGGCGGTGGAAGCGAGCGGGCGGTGAAAGACGGGCGGGCGGGGGATCCCCGGCGCCGTCCCCGCTGCCATCTCCCCGCTCCCACCGCCGTTCCCCCCCCGCCGCGCCGCCCCCTCGCCCCCCGCTCCCCCCCGGCCCGGCCAATCGCGGCGCCGCGCACGTGACGAGCGCTCCCCGCGATGACCTCATCCCTCGGTTGTGGGATGACGTCAAATTCAAGATGGATGGAATCACGGCGGCGGCGGCGGCAGCGCGGGCTGAGCCCTGAGCGGAGGCGCCGAGGGGGGCGAGCAGGGGGGGGCGGCGGACAGGGTGAGTAGCGCCCGCGTGTCGCGCCCGTCCCGGGGGCTGCCCGCGCCGCGCGGGTCTCCCCGCGCACAAATCCGTCTTTTCCTGACGTAACTCTGAGGTGGTTTTTTTTTTTTTTTTTTTTTTTTGGTTTTTTTTTTTTTCTCTTTCCTACTTCCCCCCCTCCCTCCACCGAGCGGGGATGCGGCTCCCGCGCGCATGCGCCGGTTACGAAACTCTTCTCCCCCTCCTTGGCGGGGCTCGGCGCAGGCGCTCGGAGCGGGCGGGAGGTGCCCGCGGCCGCCGCCACATCGCCCGCCCCGCCTGGGCCCGAGCCCGCAGGGGGAGACGCGAGGGGAGCGCTCAGGGCGCATGAGCGCGGCCRGGAGGGATGGAGGGAGGGATGGAAGGAGGGATGGAATGAGCGATGGGTGGAGGGCGGGGAGATGAAGGGGGAGAGGCGGGTCGGGATCAGAATGGGGGGAGCGGGAAGCGGCGCGCCGGCCTCCGGCTTCCCTCGGCTCCGGCGCCTCAGGAGCCCGTTACCCGCTGCAACGGGCGTGAGGGCCGCGAGGGTCCGGCCGCCCCAGGGCGTGAGGGACCGGTGGTGTGAGGGACACCGGGGACCGGTGGTGTGAGGGATATCAGGGGCTCAGTGGGAAGGACCGGCCGCCTGAGGAGTGTGACGGACCGGCGGTCCGGCCCTTCCCGCTCCGCCGGCGGCCCCGGCTTTTTCCCCGACTCCGGTCCGAACWGTGAAAGGCGAGAGAGGCTCCGGGAGGCCGTGACTCGAGGACACGGCTCCTTCCCGGTGTGTCTGGAAGGGAGAGCGCGTTTCGCCTCCCCCCAGCGAGGTCCTCCGCGTATAAGTGCAGGCAGGTACCAAACCTCGTTAATATCTGTCATCTATCGAAAGGGGAGGTGTCAGAGCAGGGACCAGGCTCTGCTCGGTAGTGCCCAGGGATGGGACCAGAGGAACGGACAGGAACTGATGKACAGAAATTCCACCTGAACAAGAGGAAGAATTTCACTGTGCAGTGACTGACTGAGCAGTGAACAGGTTGTCCAGAAACTCCCTCACTGGAGATATTCCAGATCCYTCTGGACACAATCCTGTGCCATGTGCTCTGGAATGACCCTGCTGGAACAGGGAGGTGGCACCAGATGACCCCACTGTGGTCACTTCCAGTCTGACCCATTCTGTGATTCTGTCACCTTAGTGTAGCTTTGCTGGTCTGAGCCCTATTGGGCTGAATTTATTCATCATCAAGATGAAGTACATCTCACAGCCCGGAGGGGAAATCATCAGCGCTGGGCTGTGCCTTTTGCAGAAAATTGTAGAAGGTGTTTTACCTGGTCACAGCTGTCAGAGCTTTACTATAATGTTCCCTGAAGTCCAARCTGATGCCACATTCTGATTGAATGAGGCTTGTGGAAATAAACAGCAGAAAAACTTAATTTAAAGGAGTTACTATTAGACAGGAAATAATTGTGGGTTATATGTGTGCTGAGTAAGCTCATCTTAATAATTAAATAGTAATTGCTTTAGCAACTCTTTTTTTTTGTAGTTGGACTCCCAGCGGAAGTAAGAGGTAGGTAGGCTGTACATGTAAAAAGAGATTGTGATGAATTACATAATCACACGACTTTTTTGTCAATATTCTGAAGATCTTGAAGTTAAATGAAAGTTAATACTTTATCCTTAGATAAACTAATATGAAATCAGTTTTTTAATGTATTTTTGTACAGGAAGGCTTTTGATATTAAATCAGGAGCAGTAAATACATACTAGAGGTAAATCTAGTACTGCTTTGTGTGTAGGTTTAGTGTTCTGTTCCGACTTTGCTCAAACTGATAAACTAACTGCTCTGACTAAAATTTTCCACCAGTATTAAGCTGATCTTCTTGAGGGCAAGTTTTTAAGCAACTGTTTTTATAAAAACCTTGTTTGCAAAAAATACCAAATTATGTAGCCATCTCTTGGGTGGAAGGGGATGCAACATCCCTTTCTCTCAGAATAGTGTTTCACTCGCATGCTGTAGAGTTGMAATTTCTTAAGAATATTTTGTTTACCTGTGAAAAGTCCACCCGTCCTGACTGGATTGTGACCATTTAAAGAAYTGTCATTAAATGTTCTCAGTAGGGACTTGCAGGGAAATGTCACAGGTTRGAACCTCTGGAGTTTTCAGCTACAACAGTGTGTGCCAGGCCAACATTCCTTGGGGATTTGACCACTTTTGAGCTCCCGTGATTCTGCTTTAATGTTCAAGGTAACTTATCCTTTAGCACATATTAGCACTCTTATTGAATATAAAAGAGGTAGCAGCTTTTATAAAGTTCCCAAAGTCCTTTTTGTGGACTCCTTTGTACATGTAGTGATAAATGTGAACATTTGTGCCTCGTGTTCCTACTGTGGAGGTTCCAAGTGCCAGGGTGATACTCGGACATGTCCCTCTCACACTGAGAACTCTCTAGGTCACTAGAAGCTGGATATTACTAAGAAATAAGGTTTTGTAAACCCATGGGGTTTTTTTGTGTATATGATGCTAAAGAATACTTGCACACAGAGAATTCAGTGCTSTGATCATCATTGTAGAGCTGGCAGATCACACTTTTCTTAAAATTGGTTAGGGGTGGGTTAGCATTTAAGGGAAAWCTTTGCAAAAAGCCTAGAGCTTTCTTACTGTATTGAAGTTGTTTTGAACTTCAGGAKCTGTGAAGCAGTTACTGTTAAAAATCAAGTAATTTTCCCTTGGTAGCTTTCAGGGTTTTGAAATTCGCTTTATCTGCAAAACAGTGATAAYTTCAGTTGTGACCAAGTGTGGACTCGGAGGGGAGAGGAAGTTGGGKTGTAATCAGCACATGGTTWGCTCTGCACTGGGASGGCCTACGCTGTGAGTCACATGCTGCAGTTGCAACAATTTCAGCTCTCATTAGACTTTTGAGCAACTGAGCTCTGTCATTTTGAAATCTGTCACATGTAATGATCTGAGATCCTCAGAAAGCAGGAAGTCTTTAGAAGTAGCAGAGTCATTTGCTACAAGTGAAAAGAGTGCAGTATGTCTTGCTTCAAAGGAGGTGTTTTGTGCAGGGGGGSGGCTTTCCTTCACAAATATTTGTTGTAGTTTAATATTGGTCTTTGTACTGTAATACTTCAATTTTTTCCCTTACTGATAAAATTAAATACAACAGTTCTCTTATATTTTCTTTCAATCAGCAGTGAAATAAAACAAAATTTGTTGTCTGTACTTATTGACTATTTTATGTATTTTGCTGTTCTGGAACAGTTCAGGCGTATTTTACGCAGTCTGGTCTGGACACGTTTGTGACTRTCTTCAGAGAGCTTTTGAAAAAAGAGTGTACTTGGTACCATAAATAAGCCTCATAAAACCCCTTTTAATGTCAATTAAGAGCCATGGAAGGAAAAGCAGCAGAATTACAGTGATTTCTAATCACTACCCCACTCAACCTCTCATAACCAAAAGTAATTTATTTATTCTGTACCAAGACATAACTCTGAGTACAGTCCTTCAGCTGTTGAGATTCAGAGCCAAATTCCCTGAAAGTTCAGTAAAAATGTAACCATTTCCTTTCTCATAAATACTTTTGATGAGTAAAGAAAATGCACTGCTTTTATTCATGGAGCTGGATTATTAAATTATTTTTTTCAGCTCTGTAAGACATAGCCTACCTTCAGTTGCTTGTGGACATGGAGTAAACTGGAAATCTCCCACATGCTATTTATGACCTTGTAGATCTCTTAGGGTAAAACTCAGGTAAAACTGCTATTGTCTTTCCCCTTTTACAGTGTCCTGTATAATCTTCCCAGTATCTTGGCCATAATCATGGCTGAATGATGTTTTCTTTGGATCCCTTCAGTGCGAAGAAGATACCTGCGTTCCCTGAATCATAACTTTCTCACTTGGCAGATTTTTAGACAGCTTTTATATTAGTTCTGCATTTTCAGATGAAATGTATGACCTTTCCCCCTCATGTCTCATTTTCTTAAAGAAACCTTAGTGTAAACACTCTCCTGTTGATAGAAAAGTGCCTTATATGGGTATAAGTGGCTTTTCTTCCCATCCAAAATACACTGTCTGAAAAAGCACCATTATAGAATAGAAATATATYCACAATTAGGGTTTGTCATTTTGACTACACCAGCAAAATTAAAATCAGTATGTAGACAAGTTTTTATTGTGAATTAGGCCAGTTAAAAGTGTCTCACCTRGTAAACCAGATGACTGAAGATTGTTCCATTTGATAAGTATATCTCAGCATTGCCAGTAAAACAGTAAAGAAAGAATATGTATGTGCACATTCGGTGTACATCTCCCCGTCAAATTTCATGCATATCTTACAAAAAAAATGATAAGAAAAACTTTTGGGGGTGAGATTTTTATAGATGTTTAAATTAGATGGCCGTCAAGCCTTCCACACTTGTCCCATCAGAGAGTATAGTGGCAATGTTAAAAAGCTCAAGGGAATGAAAGTTGAAGAACTCCTTAGGGATAGGTGTTTTTGAACTTTTTTATATTTTGATGTAGTTTACCGCAATTTGAAGGATGAGTTATACATCTTTGAGTCGAGACACAGAGGCCAGGCCAAATATCAAATTGTGTTGATTTAATCTTCATTGAATGTTTGAGGAAGAAGTGGGAAAGCTCCCATCCAGGGCTTCCCTGCCCTCTCCCTTCCATCCTGTGGCTGTACAATGCCATCGAGGGAGATGGAGGAGAGGGAGGAGACACGGGCTGCTCCTTGCAGGTGCAATCCCTCCTTAGACTGGGCTGAGAGCAAGATGAAATTGCACCCTGAGCTGCTGTTGGGTTGTAAACAAGAACGGGAATGACAAGAGAAGCTTTGTACTCTGACATTCTGTAGTTTGYTGCACGTCATGAGGAGCTATTTTAGGTGTCAGAATGTGAAACTGAGGGTATGATCTGAATGTGAAAAGTAGCCTCTTATGTCTAAGTGAATTTCACGTCTCTTATCAAGGTAACTGCTAATTTTTTGTCTATCATGTCGGGCAAAATAGACTTCAGAGTATTCAAACTGAGAGTAGGTTTAGATTAGATATTAGAAACAGTCTTTACTGTTAGTGTGGTGAGGCACTGGCACAGATGGGTTGCCCCATCCCTGGAAGTGTTCAGGGACAAGTTGGATGGGGCTCTGAGGCTGTTCAAAGTAGAAGGTGTCCCTACCCATGGCAGCATGGCAGGGGGGTTGGAGMTGGATGACCCTTAATGTCCTTTCCTAAACCATTCTGTGATCTATGATTATATGTTTATAAAATTTCTCCTTTTCCTCCCTAAATTTCTGCATTTGAATGTGTGGAGGATAAATAGGTAGAAATTAGACCCCCAATTTCACACGCTAGCAAGCATGTTATGTATCGGATTTTATGCCAGTCTTCATACCAGTGAGTCTCCATGCTGCTGACCTATTGAAAATGAAAAACATTTGTCTTCGTGAAGAAAGCYCACAATATTGTCTACAGTAGGAAACAGCAATAGCAGTGAAATCTCATTTCATTAAATCCAGGAAGACAGAATCCCCAAGCTTGCAGAAAGAGATTATTGAAGTATTTAGATAGAAATTGATTAAAGAAGTGCAAACAATGTTTCTGTGTGGGTTTTCATATTGTACCTACAGCTTTTGGGGGCATATAGAGGGATGTGTAAATCTGTATGTACTGTGGGAGACTATCTGTGTTGCAAAGGCTGTTGATGGGAGAAGAGACATTTTATAAACTCTTGTCAAATTCAAATCATAAAATCCAGCATAGGGTCCTTGACTAGAATCTTAAGCAGCATAGGTTCCATTTTCATCTGGACTTGWGACAAGTAAGAGGACTTTTTACCCTTCTTGTGTCTGAAACAGCACCAGAATTGTCAGAGCCATCAGATCCTTTGCAAAGCATTCAACTGAGTGCAACATTCCTGCGTCTTCTGGGGTGTGCCTCAGAAAGTCACTTGCATTTTTTGGCTGAGTCTTATAATCCGTATTTCTTTGCTGTCTTCAGTGAATTTGTCCCTGCCACGCTTCTTGTGTGTTTTCCCTGCTTAAACCCCTATTCAGTCTCTGTCTCCTCCATGTGTTTTCTCGTATTCACTGCTCCAGCTGCACTTTCTCACAGCCCTGGCATCTCCTTGCTGCAATATTGCATCTCATTAAGGRTTTCAGAACACCCCCAACACACTGTTAATGGAGCTTTAGCTGACAGTGATGTCCTTAYGGAAGTCAGAAGGCAACATCAACATCTCTTAGCTGCTCATTATTTTAGGGTGTAGCAGTTACACTGAAAGCTCCCATAAATATCTACTTGATTCTACCTGTAAAGCTTCAGCTGTAAAATCAGTGACTCCCTTGTTTCTAAAGGTGAAATTTCTGGAGGAAACTGATGGAACAACTTCCTGACAAAGAATGGGCAGGTTCATGGCTTCTCTGGCTGGAACCCTGATGCTCATGTGACTTCTCAGTGCCAGAAAATAGCAAACACATCTAACAAGCTGGATTGATTTTGTTTGTTTGTTTCCTGCTTAATTTTACGGAGTTGAATCAACTCACTGGGAAGTTAAATGAGCAGCAGGGGTGGTGAAAGGAAAGGGAGGATACCACAGGGCTGGGAGGAGGAGATGTGAGAGTAAGAACAGGAAAGGAAGGGGATTTACCACTTCAAAGGGAGACTGCTGTTGAATATCAAGAACCTGYTGGGCCAAAGATTAAGCTTTTTCACCCTTTCCTTGAGAAGACCTTTCCTGATATGTCTCTTTTTTCATAAAAAGTAGAGGCATGTTTTTCTGTCCTTGTTCAAAATATAAAATGAAAACCATCTTGTATCAAATATGGTACTTAGGCTTCTGAAATCGAGTTTTCTGAGATACTGGAGGGCTGTTGAAGGAGGGAATTAGGGGACTGGAGTATCTCTCCTATGTGGGAAGGCTGAGGGAGCTGGGCCTATTCAACCTGCAGAAGAAATGACTGAGAGGGAATCTCATTAATGTGTATAAATGTCTAAAGCRGGGGTGCCAGGAGGAGGGACCCAGCAACAGGACAAGAGGCATTGGGCAGACATGATGCCCAGGATATTCTAACTGAGCATGAAAAACTTGCTCCCTGTGCAGTGACTGAGCACTGGAATGGTTTGCCCAGAAGGGTGTGGAGTCTCCCTCACTGAAGATACTCCAGAACCATCGGGACACAATCCATGGCCATGTGCTCTGGAGTGASCCTGCTTGAGCCGGGAGGTGGGATCAGATAAGCAACTGTGGTCCCTCCCATCTGACACTAAAATCGCTTTCTGGCCTTCTGAAGGTTCTTACTGCAYTGGCTCTCTCTGAGTCTGAAGTCTAAATGTCACTATCCCTTCTGAGGACCAGCAGCTGCTGTGCCATGTGCCACCTTCATACAGAAAATGGGAGGTTTTCTGGTGTGTTCCTGCTGTTTCCATGATGTCATTCAAACATCACGGAAGAAGAGAAGAAAGATCTTTGTTTTCAGTCAGTAGTGAAGGTGGCTGGAAAAAACATGGTTAAAGAGAATAGAAGCAGATTATCTGGAAGAAAGGGCTTAGGCAGCTAATTGCAAAACAATCTTCAGCTGAGAAGTAAGAGTCCTCAAACACCTGGAAGCAAATCTGGTATTACAGGAGGCTGCCAGAGTTCKGTGTGTACACCCTGTGCCAGGCAAGCTTTTGTGTAGGGCTAAGCACAGTCAGCAAAGTGCTGGCTTTGGGGACAGAGTTCTTGTCCTCCTGTGGCTGTTCCTTTCGCTGCCTCTTCAGTTATGCCAATGCAATAGTTCCTGATGTTGTTTACTATCAAAATTGACCAACATTTGAAAAGAAATAATGTTGGGRGTTTGTTTATTGTGTGTTCTGCTACGTCATACAGGCCTGCAAATATTTTTACTGGCACAGCTGAAGGAGGAGTGACCTGCAGTGTGCGTGTAAGATGAACAAAAGACAGCAGGCATGACTTGGATCAGTTTGGTTCCTGAAAAGTGATCATGTAGGAAATTTTAACACATTGTACATTGACTTAGGTATTCTTTGGGTTGATTTTTTTTTCTACTTCYAAGTATTCCACGCTTTCACATGATGTGGGTAAATATCTTAAAATGGTTCTGCTTCTTGGTATTGTTTGTTTAACTTCTGCCTGTTGTGTCTAAAGACTATTAAGCTGAAAGTCAAGCAYTTGTATTAGGAAATACCAGGATTAAAGCTGCCTTTGGAGGATTAATTTGGTTCCTTGCCATTTGTGTACGTTGCAGCCTCGGTTACTGTTAAAGCGACAGTTACATTGCACCAGAGCTCTGTCACTGGGCTCAGAACATGGAAGGGAGGAATGCTTGTGTCTGTTGTGTTTAATGTGATGAATGGAAGGTTATGTAGGAATGAAGGAGTCTGTGACCAGAAGCGTGGGTGACTGTTGGATTCTGCTTTCGATATACAGATTTTGCACCAGTCCCTACTGGTTGCACGGCACTGCTGCATTACATGGACAGAGGGACACAGAGTAATTACATGGTGTTTATTCTGTGAGTCTTGAAAACACAAGGCCGGGGCAAAGCAGATTAAAATGAAAGATCTTAAAATATTTCAAAACATTTGACTAATACACTCCATTTCCACTGTGTCCTTGAAGTGTGGGTTATGCAGTACCTTCTGTTGCATGTCTCTACACCACAGTTAAAGTTTCCTAAGCTCATGATCTGTTTCCTCCATGTACCTTCTGCAGTTTGCATCCCCGATGAATCACTTGATTTGCGAACTCACTTTCTTCCAGATGAAGCTGAAGGGAAAGATGCCTCCCTGGAGTAGGTTGTTCTGATAACTGTAGATGTTAATGGGTGCTCAGACCATGAAACTGGATTAGGGCCAGTCAGACTCTGCCACTTTAAATTGCAGTGGCATCCACAGAGGAGCCGGGTAGTGAACTACCATCCTTACACCCCCACCTCCATCCTCCCAGTATTTTTAAGCAAAACATAGAAAGCAAACCAAACCAGATTGGTTTCTTAAATTAAGGTTGACTGCACTGTTTTTTTTAGATGGAGGTGGGGGGGAATTATGCATTATAGCTATCTGCGGTGAATTAAGGATAAATTAGTGTTTATGAAATGGTACTGCAAGACACTGAAATACTCAGTAGAGGCTGATCTGTGAGGAAACAGAATTCTGCTTTAGCTATTGCCATGACACWATTAACTCATTTGGTATTTTTAGATGTAGAAATGGTAGCTCAGTCCTTGATATGATCAGTGCCCTGAGACACTGTATGCAGCTTCCTTTTAGTCATTTCTTGATAATACTTAGACTTTGATCACTTACGTTTATCCATTAGTTGTAAGATTTACCATCCTCATTTATTAATCATGGAGTTATAACTTCTTAGTATTGTTTTTTTTTTATTTTGATAAATAAACACTCTATAGTGTTGCTTGTAAGCTGATGAACTGTGAGACCTTTTTGTTGTAGTTGCACACATCATGTACAAATGAAACGAAAAAGTACTTTCTTAAATCTTCTGTAAAAAGAAGAGAATTGCTTTTAACAGACACATCATTGACTTGTTTTACTACCACCATAGAGGAAGGTAATGTTGAGAGTGTCCATGAAAAAGATAAGAAAATGGAATATTGCCGATTTCTCTGTGCACGTTCTTGTGCACATTGCTGTTTTCTCTGTACATGTTCTTGTGCACAGATATATACATTTCAACTCCTGCCACAGAAGTTCTTTGTTCAAACTAACTTAAAACCTGATTATCTTCTTTTGTTAAGCTCTAATCAGGAGCAGTATACTGAGTTATCAAGACATCCTGCAGTATGGAGTGGGCTGTGTTTTGAAGTATATGGATCATGGGGATTTCTGCACTGCAGCTTAATTTGTGCTTATTGTACTCTTGGATGCAGTCAAAGGGTAACTGTTCCTCAGATATATGGGTTGTGGGCATAAAGTGCTCTTCTGCTAATGAATAAAATGGGGAGTTCAGTTCTCTGATGGCTTTTCAGCTTGAGCAAAGTAATGCAGGGATAGAGCAAAGCAGTGCAGGGCTACTTCAGTGAAAACTGACATTTCCCAGAAACCAGATCCTGCCAGTGCAGTTTTAAGTGACACATACAGCTAGAAGTAGATACTAACAGCACTTATTAAGCATAAGTAAACACAATGAATTTACATTGCAGACAATAATCCTGTTTCCTTCTCCTTTCCCAGTATGAATGCCCTTCCCATCATCCTATTAAAAATGACAACAAACCCCCYTAATTTGTATAGTCAGCAGGAGACTGTCAGGGTTGCTTAGCCTCAGAAAGGTGAGTTGCCATAACTAAGCTTTAGGTACTTGATCCAAGTATTTATCAATGCAGTTGTCAAGAAAGATCTTCATAAAGCTGAAGCAGAGAAAGGGATGATCAAGAGTGAAATGACTGAACTGTTCCTCCCTGTGGAGAGGTGTATTTCAGGAAGAGAACACAGCCCATCCATCCATCCATCCATCCATCCATCCATCCATCCATCCATCCATCCATCCATCCATCCATCCATCCATCCCCCAATTAGTTTGATACAATATTCTTGGTGAAGGATCAGAATGAAAGTGGGCAGATGAGCTGGTTCTTCCCATACCCGTGCCTCTGTTGGAGCCAGCTGTGTTGTTTTCATTCCCATACCTTTCCTCCGCACTAGCTGTTCTCTTAATCACTGATGGTGGTTTAGCCAGTTTACAAAGTACAGGAGGTGTATTTACCTTGTTCACATAAGGCAACCTACAACTTTGTTGTTCTACTTTTTCAGGGACACCAGAATCATGGAGGGGCTGTTGCATTACATAAATCCAGCACATGCCATTTCCCTCCTAAGCACCCTGAACGAGGAGCGTCTCAAGGGACAGCTGTGTGACGTTGTGCTGATCGTAGGAGACCAGAAATTCCGAGCTCACAAGAACGTTCTGGCTGCCAGCAGTGAATACTTCCAGACTCTGTTCACAAATAAGGAGAATGAGTCTCAGTCAGTATTTCAGCTCGACTTTTGTGAGCCAGATGCTTTTGATAATGTGTTGAACTACATTTATTCTTCATCCTTGTTCATTGAGAAAGGCAGTCTTGCAGCTGTGCAAGAACTGGGATACAGTCTTGGAATATCTTTTCTTACAAACATTGTTTCCAAGAGTCCTCAAGCTCCTTTTCCTGCTTGTCCTATTAAAAAAACACTCTATCAAGATGAAGATGAAAGTAGTTCTCAGAAGAGAAGTGTCATCGTCTGTCAGAACAGAATTGAAGCACAAGCGAAAAGCATAAATCAAACACAACTTGACTTAAGCCATACTCCTAAACCTTCACCCTCTGTGGCTKTCAAAGCTAGCAGCAGACCACAGGTAACAAAACCAACTGAAACCCTTCACAACTTAACGCTGACTGAAAGGAGGTGGCTGAAAGAAAACCCTGTGAGCTACACGAAGGTTCATGAAACTGGAACTGTGGAGGATCAGAACAGAGGTGCTTTAGTGAAAAGGAGCATGGCACTGCCTCAGATGTCTTTAGCAGAGAAGGAAATGGCAGGCGGTGAACCAGGAAGCAGTGCTCAGCTTCTGAGAGGAAAAGTTGCAGAGATGTCCTTGAAAAGACCGCGTCCACCAGTCTTGTCTCTACGTGGGGCAGCAGAATCCACATTTCTGTTGCGAGAGGGAGGAAAAGGAAATGGTCAAGGGGAAGACAGGAATTTGCTCTACTACTCCAAGTTAGGTTTGGTAATCCCATCCAGTGGGTCAGGCCCAGAAAACCAAAGTATTGACAGAAGTGGGCCCCTCGTAAAAAGTCTTCTTCGAAGGTCACTGTCCATGGACAGCCAGGTTCCTATTTACTCACCTTCTGTTGACCTAAAGCCTGCACAGGTATCCTCATCCTCCTCACCGGGAACTAATGATTCCCAGAAAACATTTAATGTTTTATCCCAGAAGTCATCCTTGAAAGAGTCATTGGAGAAGTCAGCCTTGGATGAAAAGCCACAGGTAATACACCCACATCGCCTTAGGTCTTTCAGTGCCTCTCAGTCAACGGATCGGGAAGTTGCTTCCCCTCTCTCGGAGGTGCGGATAAAAACTGAGCCCAGCAGTCCCCTCTCAGATCCTGCCGAAATCATAAGAGTTACAGTGGGTGATGCTGCAGCATCGGCAAACAAAGACTTTGCTTTTAAAACTGAGGATGACCATAAGGAACCAAGCAGACTTCCAGCAAAAAGGAGGTTCCAGGATGACAGGAGGCTACCGTTTAAAAAACTGAAGGCGGATGAGCAGGGTTCTCCTGGCTCAGAAGAGAACTTTGAGGAAGGCTCGAGCCCCACGCACCTTGATGCCGATTTTCCTGATTCTGATGTCAGTAAAGATGAATACAGCGAGATGGAAGAAGCAAGACCAAATAAAAAATTTAAATGTAAACACTGCCTTAAAATTTTCAGATCAACAGCAGGTCTTCATCGCCATGTTAACATGTATCACAATCCAGAGAAACCCTATGCTTGTGACATATGCCACAAGAGATTCCACACCAATTTCAAAGTGTGGACGCACTGCCAGACACAGCATGGAATTGTGAAGAATCCCTCCCCAGCTTCCAGTTCACATGCCCTTTTGGATGAAAAATTCCAAAGAAAACTGATCGATATAGTGAGGGAGAGAGAAATCAAAAAAGCTCTGATTGTGAAATTAAGACGTGGCAAGCAGAATTTTCAGGGCCAGTCTGCTTCACAAGCACAACAAGTTATCAAAAGGAATTTAAGGTCAAGAACCAAAGGAGCCTATATTTGTACCTACTGTGGGAAAGCTTATCGCTTCCTCTCCCAATTCAAACAGCACATAAAAATGCACCCAGGGGAGAAACCCATTGGAGGCAGTAAGGCTCCTAAGCAGAAAGATCACATTCATATTGAAAACCCAGTGGAAAACAAGGAGGTTTATCAGTGCCGTCTCTGCAATGCCAAGCTCTCCTCACTTATTGAACAGGGAAACCACGAGCGACTCTGTAGAAACGCCACTGTCTGTCCTTACTGCAGCCTTAGGTTTTCTTCTCCAGAGCTGAAGCACGAACATGAAAGCAAATGTGAGTACAAGAAGCTGACTTGCCTTGAGTGTATGCGCACCTTCAAATCATCCTTCAGTATCTGGCGTCATCAGGTTGAAGTTCACAATCAAAACACAATGGCTCCATCAGAGAACTTTTCTTTACCTCTCATGGATCACAATGGGGAAATCACCAGTTCATCACGGCTGCCTCCGCAGTCGGAATCCAATAAAGCGAACAATTTTGTTGCTGCGAAGGAGGACGGTGTGTTCAGTGATTCGTCAGAACAAATCAATTTTGATTCTGAAGACTCCTCTTGCCTGCCTGAAGACTTGAGTGTTTCCAAGCAGTTTAAAATCCAGATCAAAGAAGAGCCTGCAGATGATATGGAGGACGAGGTCACCGAAACGAGCAGAGAACCTAAGGAAGTAGTCTCCAAGAAAGATCCCAGTTTGTGGCCCTGTGAAAAGTGTGGGAAGATTTTCACCTTACGCAAACAGCTGGAGCGTCACCAGGAGCTCCTGTGCTCCGTGAAGCCGTTTATTTGCCACGTGTGCAACAAGGCCTTCCGAACGAATTTCCGGCTCTGGAGCCACTTCCAGTCCCACATGTCCCAGGCTGCAGAGGAGTCCACGAACAAGGAGCCTGAGATATGTCCACCAGCTAACTCCCCATCCCCMCCACCCTTACCCCCACCCCCTCCTCTCCCCAAAATCCAGCCTTTGGAGCCCGACAGCCCCACGGGCTTGCCGGAAAGCTCCAGTACTACTGAGAAGCTGTTCGTGCCGCAGGAGTCGGACACGCTCTTCTACCACGCCCCGCCACTCTCGGCAATCACCTTCAAGAGACAATACATGTGCAAACTCTGCCACAGGACTTTCAAGACGGCTTTCAGTCTCTGGAGCCATGAACAGACACACAATTAGCTTTAACAGAACCCTTACAAAGCTGGTTTGGGGGGRCTGTGTTCAGGATCTCAGAGGTCTGCCACATAGACTACAAATTTGAGAGGATCAGAACAATGGTGAAAAATCTGGAATTCGTGATGCTGCTTGGATTTGGAGATTAGGGAAAACTAACTTGGTTAGTTGGTAGAAAGCAGAGTAATTTTAAATACTGTGGTCTGGGATCTAACAGTAACAGAATAAATTTTATTTTATTTCATTTGACACTGAAATACAATTGCATCTGGATTGTATGCATGGATCTTCATCCCGTGATGTTGGTGTGTGCGTGTGTATTATATATAAAAGTATATATTAAACGAAAGAGAAACAACAATTTGGATTCTAACTGTGAGCTTATAGTAGTGAAGTACTGTAACCAATGTCATTAATTTGTTTTTAAAAAAGAAACCAACACACACAAGCTCCATGTAAATGGTTGCCATGCACTGGCAGTTAGGGAGGAAGTGGATGGAGTGTCTTGCTGTATTGACTTAGGTCTTAGAAACCTTTAGCAATAACAAATAAACCTCAAGCTTGAGTAATCCTGATGTTATTGGATACGAATGTTTGCTATTTTAAGGGAATATAGAATTGTTTTGTTGTTGTATGGAACTTGTGCAAATTAAAATAGAGACTAAAGTCAGCAATATTATTACTAAGATTTTATATAAAAAGTAGCAGCAAGCCTGCTTTCAGCCATTTAATTATAACTTTCTAAGGAAAATTGAGAGAGGGGGTACTTTGCTTTATATAATGTCCCAAAGACTAATTTCCTATGGATACTTGGGTAGCTGAACTCATWGTGTAACAGCCGTCATAATGCAAATGGTACTGTTTATAACATGAACTGAGGTTGAATGGATGTCAGACAAGTTTGATAATTTTGCTTCCACTATTTGTACAACTGTTTGTAATTCTAACTACAAAGGAATGTATAACTATTAAATCAACAAGAGAGAGCTCATTAAGGGACAGAAGATGAGTTGTGTTTCTAAACACAAGTAATAAGCTYGGCCATGAGTACAAAGATATGTTTTAACAAAACCTAAAAATGTAAATATTTATATAGACACCTGTATAAATGAAGAAGTATGTATTTGAAATTTGTATTAAGCATACATATCCAGCTCAAAGCAGAGGAGAAAATCACACTACAATCACTGCATTTTATGGATACAATGCATAGAGTAGTTCTTTCTGCTGCTTTCTATCATATGTGATACTGTGTTGCAATTTTGCAATTTGTTGAAAATTGTGGTAATAATGGGCTGCAGATACTCTGTATGGTTCCATTATTTTACCTCAAATGGCAACTGGAGCATTTAGTGTAAGTAGGATCACACGTATTTATCAGGAGCTATAGTAAGGGTCCAGTGTTTTTCTGTAAGTAAAGGAAATGTTTACCCAGAAGTAGGAGGTGAACCAACAGTGACAAATTCTTCTGCTAGAATTTAAACCTRATGGAGGGATGATGGATTAGAGTGAACATAAACGATGCAAACAGTGTTTATGATCCTGACCAACTTTCCCCCTGGAGGGTTGGCCGAGGGGGCTGTAATTCCACACTGCTGCATCAGAGCCCAGTCTGTGTCCACTGAAACCAGCATGAGTTTGGTCACCAATTTCAGGGGAAGCAGGAGTGAGGCTTGAATTCTGTGTGCAACCATGTGTGTAACTTATTTTATCCCAAGCTTAAAACTTAGAAGAATTGCAAGCTGATGCTGAGATTCAGCAAAATCAAGCACAAATGTAACTCCTAAGAATCTGAGGATGGGCACCCTTAGGCACACACCAGAGTGGATTTTTCTCAGTGAAAGCCAAGTGTGCCACCATTTTTTTCCAACAGATTTTTAATTATTTTTCTTGTAAGTGAAGTTTGAAAGAATTAGCTCAGGATGGACCCCTGACTTCTTTTCAGCTACCAAAAAAAAATGCAATGTTAGTTTCAGGCCTCTTCTTCGTTTTTACTGCAATCTAAAATTGCTACTAGGCACTTCTATAAGTAACATGTTATTCCTTTTTGTCCTCTTTCAGGCAAACTCGGGCTGAGTATGATCAGGCTAATTTGCTTGAATATCCGTTAAACTCTTTCAGTGGCATTGCAGTTAAAACAAGGTACTTGCTTAATAGTGGCATTTCCAGTTACTGACTTTTTTTATTCCAGCTAATAAGACTATAAGTTTCTTTCTTAGCAGAAACAAATTCAGAATAAAATGGTTATTGCACTTAAACCTGGTTTTAAAAAATCAGAGAAACATAAAGCCTTGCTAAGTACCCTTTATATATATTTAGGAAATCTGTGTGTATAAAATATGAACATGTTTTTGTAGAATGGTTCTTAAATTTTTCCCACTGATTCCTCTGCACAACAGCCTGAAAGTTCAGCTGTAGCCTTTTAAAATTCAATGTTCTTTCTGAAGGAAGGTGGCAGGCAGCGTCAGCCTGGGTCACAGCCATCTCACTTCCAGCTGGGATTCWGCTCTGTGACATGACGATAAATTCTACACACTTTAAATCAAAAGCTTGTGCAACATCTATGAAGAAACCCTGACCTTTTTCCTAGTGTACTAGGTATAAAGAATTCATTAAATATTTTTGGTCTAAGTAGCCTCCTAAGTTTTTCTTCAGTTGCTTTGGCTTTTGGGGGGTTTTTAAAGTTTTGTTTTCCACTTTGAGCATGTTATGTGTGATTTTATTTTTTTTTTTTTACATTTGGTTCCTGTTGTTTAGTAAAGGAATTCAGGATCTCTAAAATTTAAATATGAGATGTTTATATAGCAGTTCTGGTTTTCTATTAGCTTTTATACAGTATCTTAAAAAGCCCTTGATAGAAGTGTTTATTTTGGAGGATACGGAATAAATATGCTTCCACTTATATAACTTTAATATATGTCTTAAAATTTAAATTATGGAAAAAAATGTTAGTTGCTTGTTTATAAATAAAGGTCTTTTGAAGAGTGTCTACTTTGGCCACAGCCAAAATAAAAGGCAAATTTATTGATACAAAAGCCTGTCTTCATATTTTGTTTAATTTTATAGCTGTGTACTGAAGTGACACAAAGTTAGAGGTCTTGTTAAATATAAAAAGTGTTTTGCTTTTTTTTCTAAGATTTGTGACAGGAATGTGCAGATGTTTTAATATATAGATTAGAATCTATAATTCTGTCCTTTTTTGCTATTTTTATAACCTGTCAGGTAAATCTCAGAGAACTATCCTGCTTCAGTGGGAGTGGAAACTTGTGTTGCATTTCAGGGGAGCAGGGTTGAGCCATGAAATGTATTTTGSTTTGCAACTTTTTTTCCTTTCAGGCGCTGTGTTGGCAAAGCCTCTAAGCCTAACTGAAGTCCATTAAAATGAGTCTTAATTTTTTTTTTAATGTGCTGAAGTTCTTTGCTGAATTGGGACCATGACCAGCTTTGAAAGTGAGCAATGGCAGCAAAACACACTGACCGGTAACAAAACTGTCTAGTTTTGTTTTTTTGYAAGGGAGAGCAAAACCGTGACAGGTGATGGAGGAGATAAGCTGAAGTGGGTGACACCGGCGTTTGGGTGTTTCAAAAATGAAATGTTGCCTTATCTGTGACCCCAGACAGCTGTAAGAGGCTTGTCCTGTGTTTCCTGTTTAGGCAGGAACATCCAGGAGGTTTTTTTGCCTGATTTTGTTTGTTTTCCCCCAAGTAGGACATGTGGGTTTGCTCCAAAGCTCTACGTGTTCTCCGTTTCTGTTCCAAGCTTCCAGTATTAAAATGAGTTCCTCCCATGGGATAAGGACAGACTATGCCTAATTTCTTGGCTCTAACAGCAAGGGTGCAAATATCTGGCATGAGCCTGTAATCTGGCATGTGCCTATACTGTTCAATGAAATTGTTTACATTTTCCTACCAGAAGATTTAGATAAAAATCAAAACAAGCTTAGGGGGTTGTTTTTTGTTGGGAGTTTTTTTGTTTGTTTGTTTTGGTTGGGGTTTTTTTAGTGTTGCTGTTATTGAATCAGTGTTAAAATCTTTTTTTCTGTTGTTGCTGAACACAGCCTGATAGTATTTTTAATGTTATTGATTCTTGTTTATTTAAAATGACTTGTGAAAAACTGTACTGTAACTGCTCTACAAAAAGGGACACTATCAAGAGAAAGGTTGGATACAGGAAATGGATTTGCCTATATTAGAGATACTTGAGATTAATAATATTGGAGAATTTATAAACAAATTGAGTCATAACACTTGAGCAGCTTGGGCATGAAAATGCTATTACAGGCAGCCTCAGCTGTTGCAAGGATGTCTGAAAAATGTATCTGAATTCTGTGGGTTGAGCTGATTTTTCATATTGCTTTTCCTCTCACTATTCCAGAATAAAGGACTCAATCCTCTTTCTCCATTTCCAGTCTCTCAGTGGTACACATTACCTTTTAAAGGCACAAGCTTCCCACTTCTGCAGCAGCACCTTTAATTCAAATATGTACAGAAGACCAGAACAAACCCTCTTTTGCAGTGTTAAGTGCAAAATACACATAAAGGACATCTTCTAAGGCTTATTCTTGACAGTGTCCCTTTTTAAAAAGCAGGAAAATGGGATCACTTTAAGTGCTTGGGTACAGGGAAATAGTTTCCTACTAGAAACTTGGATTATCCAATGTATTTTCTAGAGAGTTTTCCGGTTTCACAAAATCACTTGTCATTTTAAAGGATTATAGAGGTAAGAGAAGCAATTCTGGGTTTATAATCCTGTATACCTTATACATTCTATATCTGTTCAATACACCAGGATGGGTTTTTACTTTTTTTAGGACTGAGACTTAATAGCTTAAGGTAACTTTTTCTTTAATGTAATGTAAATCCATTGCTGCTTTGTACAACTTTTTCTACTGTGTGTTTTCTTTACTTAGATCTTGACTAAGAAATGTTGACGTCCAATAAACTTACACTTTGTTTCTTTTGAGTCACTGTGTCTTCCACTGGAATCTCTTGGCAGAGGGTGGTGTTATTGTACAAACCATTGTGTCTGCGGGGTGGGAAGTGTGTTCGTAAAAGAGCATCTTTTGTTCTATTTGTTGGATGTAAGAGCTACTTTTACGTTACTAAAGTAATGGGGGTTTGTTTGTTTTAGTAAATGCCTTGCTGAACCTTTTACTGGAAAATACAGGGAAACCATCTGCTCTAGACAATCTTAAAAATTGAACACAGCCCAAATCYTGCTTCATGTCCAGTCAGTGATTAAAAGGGGAGGTTGTGGCAGGAAGTGTCTCCATCTGAAACTGGACTGCGTCAGATGTTTGAAAAGATGCAGCAAGGTTCATGGTGTTGTGCAGCACTCATCCAAAGCAGTTTCGCTGCATGACTTTCCCTCTTCAAAACCCCCTGTGTGGGATGGTAATGTGTGGATTCCCATGATGCAGAGAATGATMTTTTTCTCTTTTGGGAACAGGGTTTACTTAGTTCCTCTCTTCACTCTAGACGTCACCTATCTTTGAGAACACTCAGGTCATTTCCTCAACTTCTTGGACTCCAAATTGGCTGTCCTTTGCCATTTTTGCCTTGTGCAGTGTGGTTGGACCCATTGACCAGTTTCACCCAYATTTAACAGAGGAGACAGGGTCTCAAGAGTTGATGTCCACAGGTTTCATACAAATCACTGACTGCGTGTCAAGGAATGGTGTCAGTGAGGAGGGTAAGATTTCCACAGAGCAGGTGCTGAGCGCTTACCTGCAAGTTTTACCCCAGCACTTGTCACAGTGTGTGTGCACTGAGTTGTCAGAGGGAGTGGGGCCATAGCTCAGGTGAAACACGGGGCAGAGCTGAAGGACCAGCTCAGCCAAATGGTCACACCAGGGGTTGAAAAGGCTCTCTGAGCTCAGGAGGATTTGGGCCTCTCCTTGAAAAGGGGGCAAAGGGCTCCTGGCCTGGCCCTCTGTGGGGTATCCCGCATCTCACAGCTTAGGAGAGCTGTGGAAAAGGCAAAGAGACAGCAGAGAGCTGTTCTTTGACCCAYTCAAATCTTAAATCCCCAAAGATTTGGGTCTCTCTTTCTGCTTTCAGATAGGAACTCCTCCAGCTCTTTCTGCATCCAGTTAACACTGACATGCAGTCCTCTGTCCATCACTGTTTCAGCACAGACTAACCTCTGCTTGAGTGSTTCACAGAAAATGCTCCAGAGACCATTCAGCCTGTGTTTGACATAAAACTGAAGAAACAAATCAAAATTATACAGCTAATGATAATGCTGTGAGCATTGCACTTGTTTTTGTGGTTATTTTTGTTCTAATTTCAACTGTCTCCTTCTAAGACAGTTGATCTGCAAACAAGTCCAGTAATGTTTACTTTTCCATTCATAGGATATTTCCATCCATCACTCTTAACATACAAACACTCATAGAAATATCCCTACTATTAGACCAAAATGGATAATATTTCTATTTTCAGTCCTGACAGACTCTGGCAATAAAAAAATTTCAAGGTGTTGGCTGCAATGAAGCAACATACACAACTTTTATTTCCCTTTCATTTTTTGTGTGTTGAAAGTTGCTTTTCTGCTGACAAAGAATTTGCTTTTAATTGCCTCTGTAGTTTTGATAAATCCTTAACAATTTATTAATGCCTTGTCAGTCCAGGATCTGGGATGGATTCAGCTCTTCAGTGTCATGGAGCCCTGGTTGTAGTCATCAGCTTGAGCTGATAGTTGAGGGCTCAGGCTCTCATCCAACCACGTGCATCTCTCCAGTGAAGTCCACTGGTGTTAAAAACAAAGTGCWCGGATTACTGACATCCAGGGATGCTTCTGCTGGAAGGAAGAGACCATGCTGAGGTTTGCTGTCTCTGCAGGCAGGTGGCTGAAGGAACGAAGAGCAACGAGCCACAAGAAAAGGTCAGAGGAAGTACAAAAAGGTCAGAGAAAGTACAATGACAAGAGCAGAAGATATGTAAGATACAGAAGAGAGCACACTGTGGCCCTGCCAAAAACAGCAAGAAAAACACAGCCTCTATTTTAAGGTGTCATTTGTGAYTAATACGGCTGGGTTTGGTTCCCACTTACTCCTTTCTTCTCTAATGAATGAGGTGTTCCTGCGGTGTGACACCTCTAACCCTTTTTGGCTGACAGAAACTGCATCCATTATTCCTGTCATCCATTAATTTATGCTGTAAAGTCTATGAAAGAGTTTAAGGGAAAAAAAACTTCCCAAAAGATATTTAATAATATTTCCTCTGCAGTCTTGGCCTGGGGAAAGTTTTGGTGCTCTTGGAACAGGCTTTAAAGACTGCAGATCCTGAGGGCTTCTCCAGGTGTGACAACTACAGCTATGCAAAATTTGCTGCTGCTGCTTCTTTACTCATCAATCATCTGAGCAGCCAAATRCCACAAGAAGAAAACTTTGCTTTGTTAGCTCACATTCAGGTTATCTGTTCAGGAGAAATTTGACAGAGGTATGTAAAGGCGTGTAAATGCATTTTTTAAAAGCATGAGGAAAAAAACTCTAAAAATACAAATTTTCTCTCTAAGTCTGAAGGAGATTCACACATACTAAAATGAGATTTGAAAATGGGTAATTTTTACCAAGTGTTTACTACAAGGTTTTAGAGATAGAGAATCACATAGGATCTTTGTTTTATGGARATGATCCTATCATCTATTCTGTGCCTCTAGTGCTGTGTACAGGCTTCAGGAGGAGCCAGGAAAAAAAGACTGCACCATCACAGCCACCTCAAGAGCCACACTCAAAACCATCACACTGAAGGTGAAGTTCTCTATATATGCACAGGTCCTTCGATTTTCTTATCTGTCTAGCTGAATTGGAGCATTTTCACTGTTCTTCTGGAGAAAGGCGTTTTTCAAAGCCTGTTGGTTTCCCACAAGATTCCTTGAAATGCTGCTGCTCTCACTCTAAACCGTGAAGATCTCTTTTGCTACTTACCAAGTTCTTTCTTCTTTCTGATGTCCCGCATTCTCAAAGCCAGCTGGTCTGAGTGTGCTCAAGCATCTGTCTGAGGAGCGAACAAGTGTTTGTGCTTCCCAGGGAGAAGCGCACATCCCTGGGAAGTCCCCACCTCCCGGGCAGCAGCCGCCTGGCGCTCTCTGGTGGAGAGAAAAGAACCGGATTCAGCAGTGACAATAAAGAGAGGGGGGAAAAAAAAGCAGCTTGGCATGTTTTAGTTTCTAAAAACTCAGGGTATTTCACTGAAGCTTTGGTAGATGGATTTCTGAAGAGTCATCATCATAGAAAAAAATAATAGCCCCCAAAATAATTTTCCTTTTTCCACTGCAGTGCCAGATACATTCCAACAAAATGTCTCATGTTAGCCTTTGTCCCTTTTGCAAAATTGTCCACTCAGGAATATATTAATTACCASATATGGAATTACAGAATAGTTTCGGTTGGAAGGGATCTTCAAGCTCATCCAGTTCCAACTCCCTGCCATGGGCAGGGACACCTTCCACTATCCCAGGGTGCTCAGAGCCCCATTCAGCCTGGCCTTGGACACTTCCAGGGATCCAGGGGCAGCCACAGCTTCTCTGGGCAAACTTGTGCCAGGGCCTCACCACCCTCACAGGGAAGAATTTCTTCCCAATATCTAATCTAAACCTGMTCCCTTTCAGCTTGAAACCACATTTGAAAAAAAGGGGAAAGTGTGATCCTACAAGGAAAAGCAAAATCATGATAATATGACAAAACAATGACATTTACAACAAATTATGACACTTATAAAAATTAGTGGGTAGAATACTGGTGGGCTACCATTAATGCAAACACCCTGGTGCCATTTTTTGCACCAAGCCTTGCTTTGTCATGTTGTTCTTTTTCTTGTGTTCTGGTTTTGGGGTCAAACCATAACCCCATGATAGGCTGTGGTTTTGGTGCATGAAGGGCTTCAAAAGTGAGTACAAATGTCTGGGGTGAACCAACTTGGATCAATTCTGATAGAATTGAAACATGGCTCTGCAGCTTTGCTTTATATATAAATGCATAATTCAAAACTATGACTGGACAAAATAAAACATTGTGACCCATTTGCTTTGAAACTTAGCCAATTTGTCAACAATTATATTCATGGGGCATGGTTGTTTTTTCCAGACATTTTTAGGACCAGGTCTGTATTTTAATAACAAAGCTTCTATCTGATCTAATGAAACACTCAGCTCCTGGCAGTGTGTCTTCTTACTCAATTAGGAGATGTAGGCATTTGGGCAAGGAAGAACTAAATTACCTTAAATGAATTGCAGTTTTTCTACTATGAGATCATGGTGGACACGTTACTTTTTCTTCTACAGGGGCTGGTGTTTGGATAGATCAGATGTCTCCTGATTTTGCAAATGAACTGAAAAAAAAGAGTAGTTAGTTGGAGATCTAATGRTGTCATCACCTCTGAGCTTTTTTTATATATGCAGCAAGAATCTTTCATTAAGAAGAGAATGTTCTGTGGAAGACACAGATTGGGAGGGTTATTGCAGATCAAGAGCCAGACATGTGCCAGCCTCCTTGTCCCCACACCAGCTCCAAGTTATGGAAACTGGCTTGGCGGCACGTCCTTGGTGCCAGGTGCTGACCACCTTCCAAAGAGGCTTCTCTGGACACCCCACCTGGCCCTTGCCCCATGTCTTTGCACACCCATCACCATCCCCCTCAGACAGCKGTCACAAAGACTCACAAGTGTTGACTCAGAAAGGATGGGATGTGTCACATGTGCTGAATCTCACCTATAAAGGGGCTACAGAAAGCAGACTGCATGAGGGAAGGACCAAAGAGGGTTCATGTGTTCTGGCTTTGKCTTTGTGCCTCTCCTGGCCCCACAACTCCTGAGCAAACCTGCCACAGTCAGCAGGCAGCAGGACAGGGCTGTTGCCTGTCTCTGGGAAAAAAGACTGAAATGCTACATGTGAAAGGGGAAATGTTCTCCTCTTCCATGAGGAGTAACATGCTGAGGGATCCCATTTTGGGAATGAAGATTACCAGGCCTGCTTCTGCCAGCAGAGCTRTCAGTGAGGAGAGTGCAGTGGTACCATCTGAGGATGAGGCCATAAAATCTCAATAAAGACATGTTTACAGCAACCTTGCAGCAAAAGGTGACAACACGGAGTCCTGGGATGCTGCAAAAAGCCCTGCTGGCCTAAGTGTTGTTTTGACAAACTAAGCATATTTTACTGTTACTCCCTGACAGAGCACTTGTTTCAAACTTCATGTTAGACTGCATGTATGGCCTCTTATGAGGCTTCTCTTCCTTTCATGTATAGAAAATAGACTCTGGTGCTCAGAGGCAGAACATTAGTGGGGAAACTTTATAGAATCTTTGTGCATTGTATTTGTTTTTGTATTTGTTATTGTAATTGCAGTGACAACATACTCCTTTTCTTTTGTAAATTGTTATGTTCGCAGCTTTAAAAATGAAATTTTAAAATAACTATGATTAAATTGATTAAATAACTATGAATAACTATGAGATGTGATGCTTATTTCTGTCACATGGGACTCGSGGTAATCTCAAATCCAACACTTTCCAGATGCTAAATCAGAGTGTACACCCTGCTGTGTCCCACCCTGTCACACACATTTATCTSTTCCAAGTCTAAGCCACCATTCCACCCACCTGTAGAAAATCTGAAACCTCAAACCCATAGTCAGAGTCCTAAAACTCTGCCCTGATTCTGTCTATGGGGGGAAAAAGAGCATGTGGAACAAATGGGGAACCTGGCAGCACTAGCTGACACGTGAAGTGTTTCTTAGTTGTTCATGTGCCTTGGGTAGCCCTACCAGCAAAACACTTTAGAACTGTTGTGACATCACTTTAGGCCAGAGAAAGCTCCAGCTCTGCAGTTTTCTTCTTGCCTCTCCAACACAGAGTGAAACAGTCAACAAAATTCATATTTCAAAGAACCAAGAYCAGACATGTGAGGTAACCCTGATGAATGATGCATTTATAACTCCCTTGTCCCATATCCATTGTAAAGTCACCTTTGTATCAATCTCCCTCACTTTGCACTTTTAAAATTTGCTTTGCAGCCATCACTGACAGAAATAGATATATACCTGCAATTTAAAAGGAAAGCTGGGATTTGGGAAATATAGAAGTTCCTTAATAAAAAAAAAAATTAAAAAAAACCCACAGAACCAGCACATAGCAGAGACTAGGAGCAAGTCAGTTTCCATGCTCAAAGTACACAGATATGAAAAATTAATTGCTTTATTACTCACATCCCCAGAGCTAAGCTTTCATGGATAAGATCCTGAATGTTCACAGGGGCTATTCCAAGTACACAGGTGCATAAGAAAGGAAARTACTTGAGTATTTTGAGTGTTGTTGGCAGGCTGAGGGAAGGAATCCTTGCCCTCTCCTCAGCACTGGTGAGGCCACAGCTGAGGCGCTGTGTCTCCACTGGAGAGAGGCCGGTGAACGGGCCGTGAAGATGATTCACAGGCTGGAGCATTCTCAGAGAAGAAAGGCTGGGGGAACTGGGGGTTGAAAGGCTACAGAAGTCTGTGGAGGAATTTGATCAGGGTATAGAAATGTCTGAAGGGAGGGTGCCAAGAGGACAGAGCCAGGCTCTTGGTACTGGTGTCCAAGAGACAGAACAAGACCCAAGGGAGACAAACACAGGAGGTTCCCTCTGAGTAGAGGGAAAAGCAGCTTTTCACTGGGAGGGTGAGCAAGCACTTGAACAGGTTGCTCAGAGAGGCTGTRGAGCCCAAGGAGATGTTCAAAAGCCATCAGTGTGGACGTGGTCCCGCACAACGGGCTCCGGGCGGCCCTGCTCGACATGGGGGCCGGGACAAGGGGCCGGAGAAGGCGGCGGCCGCCCCTCAGTGCTCGGTCCCGGCGGGCGGGGAGCCCTCGGCAGCGCCCTGGTGGCAGCAGGGACCGAGCCCGGCCCCGGGCCCTGTCCCCGGGGCGCCGCGCAGGCAGCGGGACCCAGCGGGAGGGGCCCGGGCGCCATCGCCCTCAGCCCCGAGCCCC
>NW_026623444.1:1169675-1170764 GCF_030028575.1 Malurus melanocephalus | reverse complement strand
TGGCGACCTTGAGGACTCTGGGACTCGGGGATTGCCCCGGGCCAGGTGCAGTGCCTGCCCTTGGCCTTRTTGGACCTCATGAGGTTCTCGTGGTCCCACTTGTCAAGCTTGTCCAGGTCCATGTGCATGGCTCCCTCCTTCCTTGGTGCCCCTGCCCCATTCAGCTTCCCACCCTCTGCAAACGTGCTGAGGGTGAGCTGGATCCACTGTCCGTGTCACTGGGGAAGCCATTCAAGAGCACCAGGGCCAAGGCAGAGCCCTGAGGGACACCCCTCATCCCTCCCTGCAGCCGGACATGGAGCCCATGCCCACAGCTCCTGGGCTGTGTCCATCTGGCCAGTGGCTCGTGCCCTGAATAGCCCACCCTCCAAAGGCAGGGCTCTGCAGTGTGGGGCTCGGGCTGTCCTGTGGGATTGTGTCCAAAGCCTCACCGGGCTCTGGGCACATCAGGGGCTACAAGTGCCCTTGTCCAGGGCTGCTCCATGTCACTTGCAGTGGGGTCGACTGGTGAAGGGGTGTCGGAGTGGCCCTTTGGGACACACATGCGTGGTGTGCCCTGGGGTGCCCAGTCCCAGGAGAGCCGCTCTCTCAGGAGGAAGCAGCTCCCGGGATCCCTGTGCATTGGAGAACAGAGATGAAGGACAAAGTGACCCTCAGCTCCCAGCCACCCAGCCCCTTGCCCAGCTGGCCGGAAGATCAGGCCCTCAGGGGGCACTTGGTGGGGGCAGTGGGTGCCTCACTCCTGCCCCTGTCAGAGACTGAGCAGGAGGGGGCCTTTGTCAGCGTGGAGGAAGAGTGGGAATCGAACGTGGATGGTGAGCTTTCCCAGTGGGGAGATGTTTGGAGCTACCAAGAGGTCTCCGATTGGGAAGAGTGTCTCAACCAAGAGCTCTCCCAAGGAGATGTCAGTAGCTCCAAAGAAATCTTCAACTGGGATGAGTGCAGCGAGCAGGGGCTGTCCCAGGGAGAAGCCCTTAGCTACCAAGAATTTTCTGAGTGGGAAGAATACCTGGAGCAAGGGCTGTCTCAAGGAGAAGTCAGCAGCTCGCCAGAACTGTCTGCCTGGGAGGACTCCACTGGCCAAGAGTT
>NW_026623444.1:1164072-1167510 GCF_030028575.1 Malurus melanocephalus | reverse complement strand
TATGTTGTGCTCATATGGTCTCATTTGGGCAGAGGCATCTCTCCCTCATGGGATCATAACACCTGCGCAGGGTCCCTTCCAGCCGTGAGCATTCCAGGATTCTGTCAGCTCCTTGCTTCCCTTTCCTTCTTGCCTCTCCTTCGAGCTGGGAATGTGTTTGAAAATGCCCAGCAAAGGAGCCTTTGCCATCTGCTCTGGGAGCCCACACGGCTTTGGAACCTTGTCACCTTCACGTCTCTCTGTCACCCCAGAACACCTCTCCGGGCCCACTCTCCCTAAGGAAAGTTCTCCTTTTGGCCCATCCTTGGCACTGCTCTTCCAATCCCACTCTGCCTGTTCTGGATTGAGGGGCAGAGCCTTTGTGACACAGGCACATGGTGTCAGAGCCCTTGGTGATGTGGGACATGGAGGTGCCCAGTGGCCTTTGTGACATGGCAGAGCCCCGCCCTGACAGAGGGGTGTCTGAGGGGCACAGAGCCCTGGGGTGTCCAGTCCCAGGAGAGCCGCTCTCTTAGGAGGAAGCAGCTCCCGGGATCTCTGTGCACTGGAGAACAGAGATGAAGGACAAAGTGACCCCCAGCTCCCAGCCACCCAGCCCCTTGCCCAGCTGGCCGGAAGATCAGGCCCTCAACGGGCACTTGGTGGGGGCAGTGGGTGCCTCACTCCTGCCCCTGTCAGAAACTGAGGAGGAGGGGGCCTTCGTAAGCATGGAGGAAGAGTGGGAATCGGACGTGGATGGCGAGCTTTCCCAGTGGGGAGATGTTTGGAGCTACCAAGAGGTCTCCGACTGGGAAGAGCATCTCGACCAAGAGCTCTCCCAAGGAGATGTCAGTAGCTCCAAAGAAATCTCCAACTGGGATGAGTGCAGCGAGCAGGAGGTGTCCCAGGGAGAAGCCCTTAGCTACCAAGAATTTTCCGAGTGGGAAGAATACCTGGAGCAAGGGCTGTCTCAAGGAGAAGTCAGCAGCTCGCCAGAACTGTCTGCCTGGGAGGACTCCACTGGCCAAGAGTTTTCTGAAGAGGAAGGCTCCGTTGGTCAGGAGCTGTCCCAAGGCAGTGGGAGCAGACCCTCCGTGTGGCACTGTCGGGAATGTCACAGGTACCAAGAACTCGGGCAGGGCGATTGGCAACACGTCCACAGCATCGGGGTCAAGGCCTTGCCRGAGGAGGAGGAGGAGGACGTGTGGGACAAGCTGAGCTTTTTTGGGCTCAGTGAAGAAAGTGTCAGGGAGGAAAGGCTGGGAGTTTTTTGCAGAAGATGAGCTCCCAGTGCCTGTCCCTCGGGAAGCCTGGGTTGAGCATGTGGCTTGTCCTGCCATTGAGGGGCAGATGCCAGGGGCAGGGACAGAGCACCCGGTGCCTGCCTCACCCAGCTGCTTTTTGTGGTTTTCCCAGCTGGGATCCCCAGCCCTGAGGCGGCAGCCGCCTCCCCCCAAGAAACGTCCGTCCTGCTTCAGGCGGGCACTGCGGGCGCTGCGCTGCCTGATCTGCTGTCCCTGCCTGAGGGCACAGCTGGACGAGCAGCGCCCGCTGCCAGTGCCAGGCTGGACTCCGTAGGTGGTGACTGACCCCGATGCCCGGTGTCCTGAGTGTGCCACACGGGCGGCCTTTGCCTGGCCATGTCCATCAGGCTGGGCAGGATGTGCCACCTGAACCACTCTTCCAAAACAATGAATNATAAAATCTGTATGTTGTGCTCATATGGTCTCATTTGGGCAGAGGCATCTCTCCCTCATGGGATCGTAACACCTGCACAGGGTCCCTTCCAGCTGCGAGCATTCCAGGATTCAGTCAGCTCCTCGCTTCCCTTTCCTTCTTGCCTCTCATTCGAGCTGGGAATGTGTTTGAAAATGTCCAGCAAAGGTGCCTTTGCTGTCTGCTCTGGAAGCCCACACGGCTTTGGGACCTTGTCACCTACACGTCTCTCTGTCACCCCAGAACACCTCTCCTGGCCCACTCTCCTGGCCCATCTTTGGCACTGCTCTTCTCATCCCACTCTGCCTGTTCCGGATTGAGGGGCAGAGCCTTTGTGACACAGGCATGAGGTGTCAGGGCCCTTGGTGATGGGGACATGGTGGTGCCCAGAGGCCTTTGTGACATGGCAGAACCCTGCCCTGACAGAGGGGTGTCTGAGGGGCACAGAGCCCTGGAGTGCCCAGTCCAGGAGAGCCTCTCTCTCAGGAGGAAGCAGCTCCTTGGATAACTCTGTATTCGATCATAAGGGAGATGAAGAAGGACAAAGTGACCCCCAGCTCCCAGCCACCCAGCCCCTTGCCCAGCTGGCCGGAAGATCAGGCCCTCAGCGGGCACTTGGTGGGGGCAGTGGGTGCCTCACTCCTGCCCCTGTCAGAGACTGAGGAGGAGGGGGCCTTTGTCAGTGTGGAGGAAGAGTGGGAATCGGACGTGGATGGCGAGCTTTCCCAGTGGGGAGATGTTTGGAGCTACCAAGAGGTCTCCGACTGGGAAGAGTGTCTCAACCAAGAGCTCTCCCAAGGAGATGTCAGTAGCTCCAAAGAAATCTCCAACTGGGATGAGTGCAGCGAGCAGGAGCTGTCCCAGGGAGAAGCCCAATGTGACAGGTACCAAGAGCTCGGGCAGGGCGATTGGCAACACGTCCACAGCATCGGGGTCAAGGCCTTGCCGGAGGAGGAGGAGGAGGACATGTGGGACAAGCTGAGCTTTTTTGGGCTCAGTGAAGAAAGTATCAGGGAGGGAAGGCCGAGAGTTTTTGCAGAAGACGAGCTCCCGGTGCCTGTCCCTCGGGAAGCCTGGGTTGAGCACGTGGCTTGTCCTGCCATCGAGGGGCAGATGCCAGGGGCAGGGACAGAGCACCCGGTGCCTGCCTCACCCAGCTGCTTTTTGTGGTTTTCCCAGCTGGGATCCCCGGCCCTGAGGCGGCAGCCGCCTCCCCCCAAGAAACGTCCGTCCTGCTTCAGGCGGGCGCTGCGGGCGCTGCGCTGCCTGATCTGCTGTCCCTGCCTGAGGGCACAGCTGGACGAGCAGCGCCCGCTGCCAGTGCCAGGCTGGATTCTGTAGGTGGTGACTGACCCCGATGCCCGGTGTCCTGAGTGTGCCACATGGGTGGCCTTTGCCTGGCCATGTCCATCAGGCTGGGCAGGATGTGCCACACGAACCACTCTTCCAAAACAATGAATGTTGGGTTTAAGAAGTAGTAGTAGTAAGAAAAAAAAAAAGCCCCATGAAAACACCCCACCAATCCCCCCCAAAACAAACAAAAAAAAAAATGGAAAAAGTAGATTAGGAATAACATTAAGAGAAATAAGATGATAAAGACATAGCAGTAGTAAATTATACTAGTTGTAAAAAGAATAACAAAAGTAGTAAGTTGAAGAAGAAGAATAAGATAAAGAAGTAGTAGTAGTCAATAAGAATAACAATAATGAGATGATGAAGAGGAAGAAATAATAGTAGTAAAAA
>NW_026623444.1:1122526-1162663 GCF_030028575.1 Malurus melanocephalus | reverse complement strand
AGAGCCGGCGCCGGGGCCATGCCTGTGGCCGGGGCCGGGCCCCCCCGCTCCACCGCCCCGGGGCGGGGACTGCGCCGTGGGCGGGCGGGGCAGCGCGGCGCGTCCCAGGGCAGCGCCGGTCCCTGCGCCGGCGCCCGCGGGTCGATCCAGCGCTGCGCGGGGCTGCGGCCGCCGCTCCCCGCCGGGCACGCCTTGGAGGGGTCCGGACTCGCGGCCCCATTATGGTCAGCCATGGCGTGGCTGCCGGGCGGGCTGGCCGAGCTGCGCTGGGGCGCGCTGGTCGCCCTCTTCGTGGCGGCGCTGGCCACGCTGGCCGTGTACCTGGTGCAGTACGCGCTGCTGGCGCTGCGGAGGAGCCGCCCGCCGCCGCCGCCGGCCCCCGCTGCCCCGGAGCGGCGGGACGAGCTGCTGGAGGAGGGCGGCTCGGTGCTTGCATGGGCGCTGTCGCGGGGCAGCTGGAGACGGCAGTGGCGGCGGGCCTGGGTGGCGGCGCTCCGAGCCGAAGCGGCGGAGCGGGCGGTGAGTGCCGGGATGCAGGTGATGGATGGGCGGCGGGAGGGAGGGAAGGGACGGGGGATGCCCGCCGGGATGGGGYCGGCGCCTCCCGGCCGAGGGGCGTCACTCCGGGACGCGGCTCTGGGCGCTCCCCGCTGCGAGGAGCGGCTGTAGGGACGCTGCGACTTGGTGCGGGAATATGCCGGGTGTGTTCCTGCCCCTCCGTGTGTGTATGTGTTTGTGTATTTACACGTGTGTGTTTGGTGACTGCTTGGCGGGGATTTGCGGGAAGGAGCTGGCYAGAGGCACGGAGTGGGCGCACGCCTGGGAGCAGGGAAGGCTGGGGAGGAAGGAAAGCCCCGACCCCCGCAGCCCCTGGCAGGGGCTCACTCGGCCGATAACATTGTTCGGGCGTGGGGAGGAGGAAACAATGGAAACTTCCTGGCCTGGGCCTGCGGCCCGTCCTTCGGCAAATAATTCCTAGAGCTGGGCTTCCCCCGTGATGCCTCAGGCCCTGCTGAACCCGCGTRTATGTGGTGTAACTCCAAGGGCTGGTGTCCTCCGAACCCGCTGGATGGTGGGCGGGATGCTCAGGGTTTGATCAGTTTGCCTTAACCTGGGTCAGGGAGGATGCACGAAACGTGGCATTCCTTCCCATCCCAACCTGCCCTTCCTGCAAACGGCACAGTGTGGCATCCTGCTTGCTGATGTGTGATGGTATGCCTGGGTCTAAGAGGCGAGGAGGTTAGGTGGGGTCGTGGGCAAGCTGATTTCCTTGTCCTGAGGACTAAACTCTTGTTGTGTCAGTGGAAAATTCTGTGGAAAAACTGTCTAGGAAGTGGCATAGTCCCAGGTCTCTGAATTTGTGTGCAGCCCTCTCCCAAGGGGGACCTCTTAGACCTAGGAGGTTTCTTCTTACATGTTAGAGAGCAGGCTGGGRAAGAAGGAAGAGTGAGGCAACATGTGTATGTGAAAGATAAGAAATAAAAATTAACACTTTCCAAATATCACTGTAAGTTGGGCAGCRGAAAGAAAATATTTTGTCCGCCCTTTCAAATTGCACAGTGCTGTTGAGAAAAGAGTGAGTTTTGCTAAGAAATGAAGGTAATGGAAGAGAAGGGCCCAGACAGCTTGAGCACAGGTGATGGGAACTGAAAATAACYAGACAAAGTGGCAGCTTCCCGTCCTGACCAGAGGGCAAACCCTTGGACAGGGATGTGCACACCCTCCCTGCCCGGGTGAGCAGCTGGAGCCAGCAGTTSAGCGCCTGGCACTGCGGCGTGGCATTGCTCCCGCTGTCAGCCTCCCCAAACAATGTCAGCGGCACCGAGCTAATGAAATTCCTGCGTGCAAAACAACCTCGGGTGATGAGGGAAGCGGGGCTGAGTGCTCAGTGTGGGTAGCAGGTGGAGAATGCAGTGCTGGTGCTTCTGCAAGTATGACCTCAGTGCCCAAAGGCAGCCTTTGCTGTCTGTGTGAAGACTGAGTGGCTGTCATCACTGTCTGCCGTCACTGATGAGGAGGGCTGGGCAGCGGAAGGCTTCTTTCCTCACCTCTGCAAGATGATATTTGGGGTTTCTTAGTTTTGGCATAGCCTGCTGCAGCCAGATTATTGGGCCAAACCAAACAGGCCTTTTSAAACTGCAGCACTGATAAATCTTTGCTGAAGAACAGCAATTTCACTGAACCCTGTCGCTGTTCACAGACGTGGCCCTGCACTGTGTACCTTGATATTCCACTACAGGGCAAGATGAGTTATGATTAGGCCCATAGTTACGTCCTAAGTATATGTTTTCAGGCTCTACCCTGTGTTATGTAGTGAGGTGTCATGCAATTAATACATGGAAGTTTTGACATGCATTTGCAATTTCAGGAACTTGACTGGCAGTGCGTTTTTATCGCTTGTTTTCAATTGATGGGTTCATCACCTAATGATGCTTCTTTTTCTTCTTTCTTAGGATTCTCAGTTGCTCACATTTGAGGAAGATGACCCAGCAGAGCCACTCGAGCTGGCAGTTAAAGAAGTTACYAGTGTTGTAAAGTCAGCAGGAGAGAAGGTAAACTTTGGCTTTGTTGCCTTTCAGTGTACTTTGGGTCAGGAAATGTTTTATTAGCGCCAGTGGAAGTTTTATTTGTCAGTACATCTGTACCCTTGACCTGTGTTTGTTGAGGCAGGTAAGAGGCWGCCTCTCTAATGAACCTGTGCAAATTCTCTGCATTGATTCACTTCTTTTGCAAGTCATGAGTAGAATGTGCTCCAGGGCTTCCACCAAATGCACAATACCCACGGTTATGCCAAATTTACAGCTACGCCCTCAGTGAGCTCATGGAGGAGCCCTGTCCCCCACCTCCACAGTCCTGATGGTGCTTCCCCATCCTGTTGCTGAAGTGTGCGATGGGGACTTCACAGAGAAGAAAGAAATTTCTCTTCTGGGACAGGCAAACATCTTTGTTTGCCTCTTGCTGTTTGTGTGGCTGATGACAGGTTTGCTTCCTAAGTGGGAGCTGAGTAAGCATCAGTGGAGCAAGTGCAGAGTCCTGAGGGTGAAGTCTTGATTCTGTTGAACACTGTGATCAGTGAGGAGCGAGTGATTTCTTTCCTCCTCTCCCACTGCACATACTGGAAGGTGGTTCAGTGCATGTGAAATTAAAATAAGGCGGAATGTAGCTCTTGGAAGAGCAAAAATGCATTACAAGGGAAAAAAAATCTTTATATGTKTATTAGCTGTGATAACTCCTGCATTTTTGTCATGGTGTAAGTACTAGTTACATCTGAAGTGGTGCTCAGCTTTAGACATCTGCATCAAATTACCCTAATGCTTTGCTTTTAGTTTTGCTTTGTTATTTTGGTTTGATCRTCTGATTTAGATGCTAAGCAGCTCTACTATGATTCCTTAGAAAACTATGCATGCTTATCTGCCTGATACACAACTTGGAGGCACACCCTGGCTGGTGGCAGCTGGGGATTGTTAACATGTAAAGCTGTTTGTGTACTCATTTTCTCTCTTCTTTTTTATTTCAGTACCARTGGTGGGGCTGGATAGATTTGGCTTGGTAGGGTTGGCACAAGTATTTTTCTGTGCCACTGGAAGATACCACGGTGGGAAATTGTAAGGAGAGGGCACTGCTAGGTCTGAAGGTGATGTGCTGTGTCATATGTGAAGCCAGGACCCGAGGGAGAGCTGCTGCAAATAAAAGCTGGCAAATAACAGCACAAAAAGCTGGTGTCTTGCAGTACAGTGTCTAAAATGTTGCTGGAAGGGACAGGCTGGGCTGGGTTGAGCCATTTCAGCATCTTAATCAAGTTGTTACACTGCAGACAGAAATCTAACATGGTTTCAAACCAATAGAAGCACATTTTAAAGTTCATTGGAATAAAACAGGTTTGCTTTCATATACTGGGTTCTTCTGAAYTGTGCTAAAACCCATTTCTACAATCTTGTGCACAGCTGCTGGAAAAAACTGAGTAATTCTTACTCCTTCAGTTAAGGTACAACCTGAATATTTATTTGAACTACAGGGTATAATAACCTTAGAGTGGCAGCCTGGTAGCCACTTTTTCTCCTTTAAATGCATACCTTTCTCTAAACACTTCAGGAGTTCTCTTATATGGTAATTGTCTCTTACATATTCCTTAGGTAATACCAAGGGTCCCAAGGTGGTGTTTGGTTTTGTTTTTTTTGGATTTTTTTTGTGTTTTGTTGGGTTTTTTTTTTTGGGGGGGGTGGGGGTTTGGTTTTGATTTTTTCTTTTTGTTTCGTTTTGTTTGCGGTTTTCTTGATGTGTTTTGTTTTGCCCTCTTGCTCTTCAAACTCTTAATGTTTGCATGCAGAATTGAAATCTTTCTCTGCAGCTTGCCCASACTCTAACTTCTGACAAAAACTGGTGTATGCTGCACAGTGCAGTGCTGCAGACATGGTGGGAATGCTGCTGGTCTTCAGTTTGGCYGAAGCTGTGGTGATAGGAACAGAGCTGCTCTGTGGCTGAAGGTTACACCACACTGCTCCTTGATAAAGCCTCTATTTGTGTGTTGCCTTCACTCCAATTTTGGGCCAGAGCCTAAATATATAGAATGAAGTGGCCTGTTTTCATTGTGTGGTATTGGTTGTTTTGTTTTAATAAAGAAAACATGAGAAATATTCTYAGTCTTAGCTTTTTCTGCCAGCCTTTCCATTAGTGCAGTCTATTTCCAGAAGACTTCACAACAGGAACAGCAACAAAAAAGGCAATAAAAAAGAGGATTCTCTTGCTGGGGACTTGGCACAGAGGGTTTGGATGGAGCAGGCTACGACAGAAGTCTCCCTTTTTTTTCTGCTTCATACTTAAATAGAAAGGGGTAAAATTCCTTCAGAGTCATTCCTTTAATCTCACTGTTACACTCCTAACTGGGATCATTCTTAGTTATGACATGTGTTTATTTCTCATTGTTTTTGGTGGGCTGTAATCCTGACCACGATGTACAGTTCCTGATGTCTTTTAAGTCCCCATTTTGCTTCAAAAGCCATCCCAGAGCTTTGCTGCTTTAATGGCTGTTTTTTTTTTTTTTACAAGCCTAGGTGGAATTATGGCCCATGGAGATTTTTCCCATGGCTTCTTTTAGTTTTTGCACTAATATAGTCCTTTCTTCTTAATGTGTTTAGTCTTCTTCCATGGTGCTTAATGTCAGTAAATGTATTATGAAGGGATTCTATTTCCTTCCAGCTTTTGTTTAGCTTGACTACATGAGATACTCCTTCAGTCTCCTTTCACAATGCTGTGCCGGCTCCTGAGTCTGTCCTCTGCACCCATTCTCAGCAGCAGCTCCAATTAAATCTATGTTTTTGAGCTTGATGGCTGAAGTCTGACACACAGCCCTACAGATGAGGTCTCACCATGCAAGGAGGCAGCTTCTTGTTGTCTCTGAAAGTGCTTCCTTGAGGGGTTTTAGGCTCCAGTCTGCCTCTCCTGTGGCTGCTCCATGCTGTGAGTGCCTTGTTGCATCAAGGTCTTTCTCCCTATGGTGTTCTCTGAGTGATCAGCCGTCCTCTGTATGAGCAGCAGTTGCTAATTCTTACACACACACACGCACACACACACACACACTCTGTGTATTTTGTATTGCATTCCTTTCCTACATTTCAAGGTCTTTCAGCTTTCCTGTGTGATGACCTAATCTTCCTTTATGTTAATGCTTCCTATTGTGCTTTTCTCATCATCATGTTTTCTTTCAGGTTTCCCCTTGAGGTATTTTGRACTTTAACTGTGCAATAGGTTTGGTGCCTGAAAGACTCTTCCATAACTTGTTTCCAGCTTTCACCTCCCTGCTCAGTGTATTGTCCTCTCCCTTTCCAACATCCCAGTCCACCTTAATGGGGGAATGATGGAGTAAAGCTTAATTATTAGTGGGGTGAGCCTACCRAGTTAAACAAGACAACATTATGATCTAACCTTCTTTGGAACTGAGTGCCTTGTCAAAGGAACACATCRGGGTGGGGGTTTGTTTGCTTCACTGGAGATGATCCTGGGTTTGGCAATGTCTGTTTTCCAGCTGCTACTGCAGATGTGTGTGGGCCTCCTATAGGCTTGTGCCACGTCTGCCAGCTTGGCAAAGGGATCRGGGAACCCTTAGCACCCTGGCACAGGGGAACTGTGTCTCTGCAGTGAATTGTTCTCCAAGCTACTGCAGCACAAACTGGTAAACCTCTCCTGGGGTTTTCTGTCKCTTCTTGGTCTTCATGTCTTCAGCTGTGCTGAGTCTCAGATGGTTTGTAAAGACTTGCATGATAGTGAGGCCAAACTAGCAAGTCTACTTCTGGTGTTTATTTATTTTTGCTCTTCTGAAATATAAGTACTGCTTCCTACCCTTGCACTGTTTGATATTCACTGAACTTGTTAGGTGGAGTGAAAATTGTTCCTGTTCTGTCTCCTTGTACTCCTTGTTTGTTTATTTGATTTTCTCTCACCGTTTTTTTTCCCACTATTTGAATTTGAATTTATCCACTCTCAAAGGAGTGGATAAATTCATGTRTTCTATCAACTTCTGCTTTGTTTCTATTGCTGACATGGAAACTCTCACCGCTGTGTTGAGTCTATCCCTTATCCTGCCTTCACTGTGGTGTTTACCACCATTTGGAAAAATGGTTTGAGGTTTTTACTGTGTTTACAGGCAAATTTACTTTGATACTGGCTCCTAAAAATCCACATCTAYGTGGGCCTAGGTTAAGTATTGCATTTGTCATCTCCCCTACATTTGCTCTGGTCACTTGGTCAATTGTTTGGATAAAGACAGGGTAGAGAAGAAGCTGGAGAAACCCCCTCTAGAAATTAAGGAATTGGCTGTGCTAACCAAGAAGATAATGTAATTCTTCTGAACAGCTGAGTGTTTATGACTGTCAAAAGGCAGAAGTTTTTGACTTGAAAAATCTTCTTGTGGTCAGGTTTTAAGCTGTCCAGACAAACTGCCTCTGTGGACATTGACAAGATAAGTTTTCCATGCCAAAAAAAAAGACCGTTTTCATGGTGGTACTCTGGGAGAAATACRGAAAATTGTGAGTGTCCTAAATCTTACAGTGAGATCAAGGCAACTTTTACTGTGTGGCTGCCTCATGGTGAATTCTAATTTTGTTGTGAAAATGTTAAATATTTGTATTACTTACATACTACTGAGTAACCTCAAGTAACCTGCTCTTTCTGGAAGTAAATACCAGATGCAGTAAAACGAATTTCCTTCCAGAAAACAAACAAAAAAAGGCAATCAAGACCTGTACTACTGGGGGTTTTACACACACATGTGGTGTGGTCAGGGCCTGGGGAAGGTGGGGAAAATTCTCCCCTTCAGGGCTGTCAGAACTTCCCCCTGAAGTCACAGCTCTTCAGCTCAGGGAGGGAACCTGCTGCTGTGCTTGGGGAGGGGAGAGTAAAGAAAAGGGAATGTGTAATGCACARATTAATGGGGTGCCAGTGCCAAAACTGAAAGGCAAGAGCAAGCATGTGCAAGGAGCAGGGACACCACAATGCTTCTTGAGATGTAGATTCTGCTGCTCCTTCAGGAAGGAAAAAACTGAAATTTTGCAGCTCTTTCCAGAGGAGCTGCAAGGGGGAAAGGTGTGAATATAGAGGGGGAGGGCAAAGCAAGGGGAAAGATTTTAATAGCTTTAAGTACAGAAATTTGGACACTCGAGTTTCTCAGAAAAATAGTCTCGCTCAAACTGCAGTGCTTTTTCTGTCTCCTTTGTTTCTGCAGCTGTTTATCTGGAAGAGATTGTTTTTAGGATAATTGTACTCACAATTTTAGATACATGTAGGCCAATTGTGTTACAGCATCTGCAGCTCTSTGGAGCTGGGTGCCAGTGTCAGGCGTGGGGTGGGGAACAGAGTTTTGGCCACTGCGGCTCACCCCATCATGGGCTGGAGTGGTCAGGGATAAAGAGGAGGGGCTGGAAAAGCACGAATAACCCTGGCACTGGGATGATTAAATGCCAGATGCCTGCGGGGAGGATGGCAGAGGACTGAGGAGGAGCAGGGACACAAAGATAGCTGAGAAAAGGATGGGAGCTCCTTCCGTGGGAGATCCCCAAAGCACATGGAGAGAGGGTWGTTTGTGCTAAGGGAGATGATGGAGGGAGAAAATACCTTGGTCCTGGTGTCTTTTGTGCTGCTTCTTCACCTCACCCTATTTCTGCTAATTTAGGAGATGCATCTTGTCTAGATGTAGGATCCAAAAGAGAGCTGGGGGGTGACCCTCTGGGAGTCCTGAATTAGCTGGTCCCAGCTGCTGTGCAGGGCTTAATTTTTAAAAAGCAGTTTGTTACAAAAGACACGTTTTTTAGACTCCAAATCACAAAAGTGCTGATGGCTGGGGATGTCTCTGGTAAGGGGGGTGGGAGAGAGAATGAGAAAAATACATGAAATTCAAGGGGAACTCTCTTCCCATCAATCCAGGCTCCTCTGTTTTCTTGCAGACAGCTATCCTTCCTCTTTCTTCCCACTGRAAACCAGAAAGGGATGCTTTGCCTGGCCCTCCCTTCTCCTGATTTTCATTTGTGCGGAGAAAATGAATTTGAGGAAGCAGGTTGGAATGAGGCAGGGGGAAGAGAAGCAGAGCACGGGAGGTTTCAGTATTTTTCTTTGTGTGATTGTCATGGGGGAAATGGCCTACATATTTCTGCTCTGGTCTATCACAATCACCTGCTAGACTTCTAAAGGAATGTCACTCAGCAAGCCAAGCAGCAGCTGCAGTCTCTTTAATCACCTTCTCACCATTTGTGGCAGCATCTTAGATGAAAACAAAGCCGCTTTCTCTTCAAATTCTAGCCCAGAATTCTGCTTCTCTCAGTATTCTGACTCCATCATCTATCCGCTCCAGAACAAAGGGATTCATCTGACATAAAGGCATATTATTTTCCATTTACAAGCATGGAGCCACTCCTTTTGATGACTGGATTAAAAATTAACTGGTGTCTGTACCTGAATCCACAGTTATTTTAGTAAAAGTGAGGGCAGAAGGGGAGTAGGGCTTAGTAGATGACTTTGGCAGAAAATAAATTAATCGGGGAGAATAAAAGTCCAAACTCCATTGGTCTGGGCTTTGAAATTAAAGGTAAAAATATGTATGAAAAAACATTTTAGTGTCTCTTGACAAAATGTAGAAAGAACGTTCCAGCACCTGCAGTTTGTTTCCATCCTTTACTTGGAATTAAACAYGATTAAGAAACAAGTGGCACATGAACTCATCTACCAACTCTCTGGCCACACTTTATTTTTTTAAAAGCATTAATCAGCCACATACCTGGCAACCTTGGCTCCAGGACATCCAGAAATTCCAGGTGAATGGCTCTGCAACAAGTCTGACTTGTTCTGAATGCACTGAACTTCCTATGGATGTGTGGAGAAAACATGTATGGATGATAAAACACTGCATTTAGGATATGGAAGTCTCAGCAGTTTTTGCATCAGACTTGTCCTTTTTCCTCCTCTTTCCTCAAGAAAGAGGGAGGAACCTTTTCATTTTTGAAGTCTTTAAAGAATCACCATGTCAATCCATTACTTTGAATGAAAGGAGTGATTCTGTCTTTYAGCTCAGCTACACGTAAAATAAGAAGTTGGGCTCTTTATTCTTGTTAGCCATTAAAAATCCTTTATATTTTACCATAATGCTGAGTGTTGGTGTTTGTGTGGGATTAGTATCAGAAGTCACTTCTGAAGGAGTTAGACTTTGGGAAAGAGGAGAGGTGAGGGAAACTCATTTGTCCACTTCTAAACTATAATTTGCAGAAGACATACATGAAAAGGCAAATCTTATTGCTTATTGTGGGTGTGGTTGGGGATTTTTATTTGTCATATCCACCTCCCCACTCCCTGTTCATTTGTAATTAAGTCTCTGCCTTAATGGATGTGCTCAGGCCCTTGATAATGCCCTGGCCATCCTTAAAATCTACCCTAAAGAGCCCAGGGAGATGAAATGTATTTAAGGAGAGACTGATAAGGATCTTCCAGGAGGTACAWGATTCCTTTCAAAGCTTTCAGCTTCAACTCCAGTGCCAGTAAGTGGAGCAGTAAGTGCACAARCACAGTTTAATAGCACCATGCAGAGTTTTTATCAGACAAACCTTTCAGGGAATGATTTGTCTGTGCATTGCATTAACCTGGTTCCCTTTGCCTGAGTCAGTGTAAGGAGGGCCCAGCTGTCCTTTCCAGGGGACCTGTGGGGACAGTAACCACAGAGGGATGGTGACAAGCAGCTCTCCTCAACCAGCACATCTGTTTGCAAAATAAACATGTCTCTGTGGTGTGATGAATAATTCCTGACTTCCACCCCGTGGGCTTTGCTGCCAGCAGCACTCCAGGAATTTCTGCACACTCCAGGAAYTTTGCATGGCAGTTCCAGCATCTCAGTTTGTAGCAGAGAGGGAGGAAAAACTGTGCAGTGTTTACAAACTCAGTGTGATAAGAAGTTAAATTACTGCTCATAAAAGTGTATTGCAGTCAAGTAGCACACAGACTTTTCCCAGACATTTAGCTTTGTTCCACATTTCAGGACCTTTCTTGGTTTGGTCAAAGGCTTGAGTGAACTTTAGAGGCTTCTGCTCTTTCCCATCCCACGGAGAACTGAAATTACTCAGACAAAATCCTCTTCTGTAGCAGCAGAGTTATATCAAAGTTTCAGATTTGTAGGATACCACTAAGCTAAAGATTGGCAAATCAGCTGTCCTGTTGTAGGCTACTTAGAGCAGAAGAGGAGGAAGAACAAATATCTTTGTCTCCTTTCTGCAAAATTGCACTCTTTGAGGTTTTAATACATAGATATGTGAAATAGAAAGGAGTCCTTGTCAGGCAAGGAGTTACTTTTKAATTAAGTAGCTATACAAAAGAAATTTTGGGAAACACAATAATTTGCCGGTATTAAATTTCATATAYAAAACTGAACTCTTGAACTATGTGTTTTTAGAAGAATGTACAGAAAGAGGTAGGGACATGAATGAAATTGCTTAAAAATTTCCCACCTGTGGAACTTAGCAAAATTCTGCTAGCTTAAATTCCTTTCTTATTTTCTTTCTTGTCTTTATCAACCCTTCTGAAGACTAATTTGTTTTTCCCTTCCTTTGTTTCCCCTYACCTTTTTYCTTTGCCCAGGTGGTTTCTTGCAAYGTGGTGGGAGATTCTGTTAAATTCCTCGTTGCTGTCTCAGCCCCTCCGCCTGAGGCTGCCGAAGCTCAGTCCTACAGTGTGACACTGTCCCCAGTCYACCTGCAGGTAAGGTCTTAAGTGTTGTTCTCTCTTCTCTTCCTTTTGTTTCCCTCTGGGGCAAGTTGTAAATACAGAAATTAAGCTGCCTCTTCAGTAGACTGGATAAATAACATGTCAGGTACAGAGTACTTGGATGTGTAGAGCAATTCACTTTTTTRACTGTTATGCACTCTCAAAGCTTAAGCAACTTCTGCCTTCTTAAACTTCTTTGAAGTTGCCTACTCAGAAACTGGTGTCATTCTTCTCGTGTTGAGCCTTAGCATGAAAATTGCCCTGCTTTACAGGACACCAGAACACTCTCCAGTAACTGTTTTCCTGTCTACAGCTTCAGCTCTACGTGAAGGACAAAGGAGAGGATGTCAAAGTTGAGTGGTTCCTCATTAACACCAATGAAATCAACTTTGAAGTCCAGCCAGCAGTGCAGGAGGTCAGTCAATAGGTTTTATTTRTTGTAATGGTAGAGAAGATGGGTCTCCATCCCCTTGGTCCAAAATGTGGTGTAAATCATCTGCCATGGATCATCCATCAAAACCCTACATCTCTGAAATCCAGCAGCATCTCAAGATTACTGAAACAAGTCTGTATTTGACAGACAGATGACTTTGCAAACATCTTTCATCCTAATTCAAAGATGTGAAAATGCCTGTTCTTAAATACCCTCTCTCAGAACACTTCTAAAATAATTTTTTAAATGCCAGTAATAATGGTATTTCCATCAAAGCAATTACAGTGTTGCTCCTTCCTTAATTTAAATCAGTTTTGAAATCTGACAACAATAGATCAGAAGCAGCAGTGAAAATACAGTTATTTTAAGGAAATGATGGATGATCTAAAAATATTTTGATGCTTTTGGAGCTGTACCTTATCTTTGTATGTAAGCACTGATTCATTGGGGATTGTTTTATTGGGAYATCCCCTAGAAAGTTTATTCATGACTAGGATTCTCTTCTGCCTTTGACCCTTCAYGATTATATTTTTTTGGGACACATGTGGTGACTTAACCCTTTCTAACAACAGTGGGTTGTGTTTTGTGTGGTTGGTTTTTTGACTGAAAAACCCTTGTTACAAACTAATTGTAGTTRCAAGTTAATTGTAGAGCTGATTCTAAAGACCTGTTCTGGGTGAGCTACAGTCTTAATAATTTATTACCACAGCTTTTGTCCATAAAAATGTGAAACTCATAACTAAAGACAGACAAATCTTTTGAAGTGTGTTTTAATGTAGGTTTTTCCATGCACACGTAGCAGTGTCAATGACCTTCATGTACTGATTATCCACATCCAAAYAGTCATTAAATATTAAATCCTTACTGACAAACACAGATGACTGGTGCAGTCACTGGACTTCACAACCAGCTTTTTGAGAGGYGCCCAGGGTTGCAGAGTTGCACTTGTTGTGCTTTGCCTGCATTTTTAGAATGAGCCTGTTAAGTTCTTTAATRGTTAGAGGGCTTTATTTTTACTTTGAAGTTTCTATTAGTGCTTATGGAACAGGCAATAAACACAGGGCTAAAACCTGTGAGCAACCTACACCTCAGAAATTGCTTCAGCTCCTGAACTTCAGTGTCAGCTTTTGTGTCTTGTTTTTTTCCTCTTTCRGAAGCAATACTGTGTGTACAAATAAACACCTTTAATTACTTGTGATTATCTCCAGGGTGGTTTTGTCATCACCCAAGCTGGGTGTAATAACCCATTTTCTGTTGGTAGTGGCTGGGTGAACCTGAGYTGTGTTGGGCAGCCTGGCTGACTGGTAGGGCTTGGATTGGCACRAGGTGATTTCACGTGCCTGGTGTGYCCCAGGCTGGCTGTGGTGGTGGCTGTGCACCCTGAGCCCAAGCCAAACCCCAAGTGAAACCTGTTGTCTTTATCTTTTTTTGTGTGGCAGTTAAGCCATTGTGCCTTGTCTTGTCAAGGATGTTGTGGTGGGGAGTTACTTTCTAAAATAAGGATGGCTAAAAATGAGGCTGAGCTGACAGGATGCTCTTTAATCATTAATCTCCTTTCCAAATAACTATGGAAATAACAGAAAATACCTATGAGCACAAGTGCAGTGACTGTGGTTGCTGTTGTTGCTKTTAAATAACAGATGTCAGATTAGGCTGATGGCACAGCACAAGAGGCAGCTGGGATTTTACAGTTTAGGTAWGAGCAGAAAAGGGAAATTACCTTCAAAACAGTGAATACTAACCACAGTTTATCTGCTTATTTGAATAACCTAAGTAATGAAATTGCTGAAACTGAGGCTATAAACAGCCTAATTTACTTTAATAGTTTTTAAAGTGAATGATTATTAATTATCTGCAAGTTGCAGAGATGTGCCAGTGCCTGTTTTCTTTGTGATTATTTGAGGGCGCACTGAATACAGTAGAGTTTCTGTGGAACTGGCCAGTGCTGTTGTGTGTTTTGCACCTGTCATCAAAGGCCATTTAGATAAGGCAATAAAACAGCATTCCTGCGACTTTTTGTGAAACAACCTAARTGTTTCTGTAACACCTGGGTAGTTTGGAAAGGGCTGTTACTCCTGATCTGCTGTGCAATGTGCACATCAGTGAAGTCTCTCAGTGTGGTATCAGATGGGAAAAGATGGATGAGTCTTCTGTTTTTAGGTCAGATCTTTGTCTCCTACTTCAGTCTTTCATTTAGAAAAGAACCCTCACTGAGATTTCTCCTGAGAAAAGAGCCCTTCTGATATTTCACCCTCTGAGCTCTTGGGTGTCAGACTGTCCTTTCTGGAATAGCTTAATTTAAAGATCTCTACCTTGTAGGTGACTGAGCAGAAGAAAATTCCTGAGGAGCATGCTGTGGGAARCAAGCATTCTCCAGGAGCACAGAGAGGGCAGGGCAGTTCCCTCTCTTCATACATCTTAGAATTAACCATGTGAAGCTGCATGTGTTTAAGCARTAAAATAATCTGTGGTGTTCTGATCCCTGAGAGGTTGTGGTGCTAAGCACAGATGGCCGTGGGATTTCTGAATGGCCAAACTACAACTCAGTGCCCCAGAGCAGCAAAACTTTCCATACATGTCCATACACTGCACTTCTCAGCAAGGTTGAAGACTCCCAGGAGATGCTATAACAAATTTTTTCAGTGCAGCACAGGATTAGTTTCTTCTCAGCTGTTGCAAGCTGGCATAACTCCCATTAAATCGGTGGAATGGTGCCGATCTGCTTATCCGATGACCTGATCTGCTCTCTCAGGGGAGTGCAGAGCAGTGCAGAGTCTTTAAACACCATCATAAGATAAAAACTCTTAATGAAACTTCTGGTTTTGTGGATRACGGCTGTGTCTTCCTAACTCTCAGAACAGCATGTGACTTTTTCAGTGTTTAATTCTAGCTTTCCTTTAATGCATAATGGAGAAATTGACGTAATTCTTTGCATGATCTGTTAAAATGTGTTGTTGGCAACAGAAACCATGTCTCTCTCTGACAAAGCTAATGTTTGATGGCTTTGGTGGTTTGGGTATATGCCAAATTTATTTTTGCCTTAAATTCTTCTGAGTTTTGAGAAACCCGATTGTTTGTTTCCTCACAGGGACAGACAGCAGGGACATGTGCAATACCTGAAACGCTCAGAGATGTCCTGAAGAACCTCTTCAGCTCAGCTTCTCCATCTGTAGTGTTGAGTGTGAGGCCTGCAGATACAAAGGAGGTTCAGGTAAGTCTTATTCCTTCCCAAATCTTTAGAGAAATGTCCTTCTGCTTAGTGCTTTTATTATATATCTGTGATATATAATAAAATAAAATGGTGATCTATGTGAGTAATTTTATTATATATTTGTGATTGATAAACTTATTTAATAGTGTTCAGGGATGAGAAACAACAGGGACACAGCTTTGGAGCAACATAGCCTGTGGCAGAGGAGGTTCTGTGGTCATCCCTCGGTGTGGTTGTTGGTGTTACAGCCCAGCCCAGCTCAGCTTCMCTGTGTCAGTGTGACACAAGGGTTTGGTGTTGCCTGTGCACAATCCCCCTTGTCCTGGTTGCCTTTTGCAGAATGTACAGAACACGAGCCTTCTCCCTCAGGGCACAAGTCCTCCCAAACCTCCAAGGGCTCACGACCTCAAGCTGCTGGTGAGGAACATCGCGGTGAAGCTGAGTGATCTCCGTGCTGCAGGTAACACGACCTGGGTGCTGCTGCTCCATTTTGGGCAGGGCAGGGGTGGGTTTGTTCCTTTCCTTTCAGATGAAATAATGTGGAAGTTCTGGGTTTCAGCCTACTCTCAAAAGATGTAAGAAATTGCTGTGTTCTGAGAAACAGACTTCATAAAATCAGAGATTTTGGTTGTAATGAACCTTAAAGCTCATCCCATTCCACCCCCTACCATGTSCAGGGACACCTTCCACTGTTCCCAGGGTGYCCAGAGCCCCATCCAATCTAGCCTTGAACACTTTGAGGGATGGGGCAGCCACAGCTTCTCTGGACAACCCGTGCCAGTGCTGACTTAATGTACATTTTAATTTATTTGAGTATATAAACATCTTGTTCTTCTTGTACAGAAATCCATCATTGCTGAAACTAGATTGAAATGACCRTGTGTGTAAAGCTGGCTGATTATTTTTTGGATTTTAGTTTTAATTTCTAAAAGTTCTCACTTTGGCTCAAGATGAGCGGCTCAAATCCAACACTCCATTAACTGCTGGCAATGACATTTACTTGATTTAGTGTCACTTTATTTTTACARTCATTTTTCTTTACTTTTGAGCAATTTGTAGATTGGTCTAAAACTCTCCTCCTGYACATAAACTCCTCAAAGGTGGTCTTTGGTTGTCAGGGATTTTTTCTCCTGGGGAAGTACCTCTGCAGGTAAGGGAGGAAGTACCTCTTGCAAGTGGAGAATGAAGCCAAAAAAGAGGTCACTGCCTGGTGAAGGTGTGTCAGGTTTGGAGAGCAGCACCAGGCTTGTCTTGCAAGTATTCAGACTTCTAGTGCTGGCATATCTGTGTCACTGATTGAGGCATGAGCAGGCACGTTTCAGGTTTTGTGAGCGGAAATACAGATTGGAAGCTCTGTTATATATGGCCACTAAACAATTCTGTATCAGTATTTTTAATAGAAGCTCGTGGCTGCTAAATTGGGCATGGCAGTAGTTTTGGATAAATACATCCTTCTTGCTGTGCTCTTTTTTTCAGTTGGTTGTAATAGGTTTCTGCCCTAGAGTCTTGCATAATRTTGCTTTGCTCATCCTGGTTGGAAGTGATTCCCCCTAAAAAATCTCTGCAGAGCTTTTTTTTTTTTTTTTTTAAAAAAAACATTTAAAGCAATTCTGGAACTCTTGGCTGTGAAATGTCCTATATAAATAAAACTCTGCTGGCAATTGCARCCCAGTGTAGTGGAAAGTGTCCCAACTCATGGCAGAGGGCTTGGAATGCGATGATCTTTAAGGTGCCTTCCAACCCAAACCATTCTGTGATTTGTTATTCCTCTACAATTTTATAGTGCAAACTAAATTTCCCAAAAGGTTGGGTCATTTTGCCTCCCTTTAAGAGTCATGAGATACTTTTGTGTGTGTACAGAGCATAGAACAGAAGATTGGCCTTCGGGAATCTCTGCACCTTCCCTGAAAGTGAGAGGGAGAAAAGACAATTTATGTGTTCTGCTCTGGAAACACGCATGCTGGGTGGCAAAATCCYCATTTGCTATTCTAACAGGAGATGGAGGGAATTTTGCAGCTCCTGGAGTGTAAACATTTGGATCTGAGTGTGAGAAATAAAGCTCCCTAGTGGGGTTTTACTGGTACACTTGAAATMCAGTGGGAATCCTGCACAGCTGGAAAGATGCTGGCTTCTGGACATACTTGCTGCCTTTTAATTAATATTCCCACTCCTTTTCCTGGCCTTCCTTTGCAATATTGAATTATTCTGGTGGAGCTCAGGTTCCATAAGAGTGCAGTATTGCAGGCTAACCTTCACAGGTACACAGGGGCTGGGGAGGGGCATTTTGTGCTGATGAAACCATGGATGATTGATGGATGCTGGAAGGGTTTAGAGGAGCTCATGCTTTCCTGTAGGTATCTTAATTCAGCTGGTGAATACCCAGTAGCAGAACTGGTCTCTGCTCATGGGCTGTACCTGTTTTTATCTCCTTAGTTAGTCTATGTAAACAAGGCTCATCCTAGATTTTGCAGTACATGTTCTACAGGGAATCGTTTAGGGCAAAGTGATTTCTGCTGGTAAGGARAAAGCAGGTAATTGTTTCCAGCAGGGTGTCCAGGGCAGAAAAGCTGTACTATCCTGTTGGGTCCAGYGGGTCTGTGGCTCAGGTGTAGCTCCAGGCTGGGCTGTGCAGGGTCCCTGGGGGTGTAGCTCCCAGGCTGGGGACCTGGCAGCAGGAGCAGCTGCAGGGACACACGGCTGGGTGAGCAGGAACCAGCCCAGGTTCTTTAGCTCCGGCTCACCCCGCTGGGAAAGCAGCTCAACGACTTACTCCAGGGTCAGCTTGGATCCCCAATAAGCTGTGTGTGCACAGTGCTTTGTCTCCTCTAATCACCTTGCCAGGCCCAGGCTGCCTCTGTGCCTGAGATAGGGCTGATCCACAGCCCCAAAGCATCCCCAGAGGAGGGCTGAGAGCTGGTGATAGCAAATACAAACCAGGATTCTTCTGGAGAACTGRGGGCAGCATCTTTTGTTTGCTGTGCACACAGTCAGTACTGAGCTTTTTGTTACTTGTCTTGATCTTTTGGAAGTCTGGGTTTGAATTATTTCTGATCCTGTGAAAGCCATATTAAAGAAACTGTTTTAAGAGGAACACATCTGGCAGACTGTTTCCCTTGGAGCAGCAATATAACTACTCTTAATATGCCAATTTGCAACTCTATCAAATTCCAAGATCAAGGCAGAGATAAGTCTGCAGCAGCGCTTTAAAATGTCATGAACTTGTTAAAAACCACAGTCCACAAAACCGTTGTGAATTAGCACTGCTGTCATCAGGCACTTGCCAGCAGAAAAAGCTTTTCATGTCCAAATAAACCACTGTAACTGTGGCCAGGAGGAACTTAGAAYGCTTCTGGTTTTTTTTAAAGCAGCTGAAAGCAACTTTACTCCCTCACTGCCTCACACCCACACCATCACCTGCTTACTGTTGTGTCCCCATTTTTTTGGATCGTTTTATGCCTGCATTTGGTTGCTTCATGCCAGGATTTAGATTAGGTTGTCACATTTCACACTGTGTRGGACAGTGCATGAGACAACAGTGATGCAATATTCACCTTTGCCATTAATGTCCTCACTCTACAAACTGAGGGAAGGCATTTATTCTGTGGGAGGATGAGAAAGCGTCTGCCAAAGTCTGTTTAAAAGTRCAAGAAAGGGAGTTTTCTTTTCAGTAAATGGCCTCTTGGTGATGGAGAATTAATAACTGGATATTGATTTTTCTTGCCCTTACAGGCAGCACAGACCTTGTGTGTATAGTTCAGTTGAATGACCCTATGCAGAAGTTTTCCAGCTCTGTAGCCAAAAATGCTGCACATCCCTTTTGGAAGGAAGAGTTTATCTTGTAAGTAACTTATCTACTGAGAATACTTGTACACTAAAGCATCATTTTTCACTTGAACTGTGTGAGAGATGAATRTCACTTTGAAATAGATCCATTCTTGGCMTTTCTCTGGGTGGCCTCAGAGAAATCTGGAGCTGGTGGGCACTTCAGGGTATCTCATTACCCTCTGCATGGATATGAGACCAGGTCTCTAAATGTTCCATGGTAGATACCTGATTCCAGTAAATGACAGCAGTAACAGGCATAATTAATCACCTGGTGCTTTCATACAGTGCCAAAAAAAAAGTGTTTACAAGGTTCTGAAGTCACTTTACTGTGAAAACTACATTTGAGTGAATGTAATTTCTCTCCATTCCCTCCCCTGAGTGGAAAATCTGCAAAAACAATTGGCCACCTAAAAGAATGGTGGCTATGACTAAAAATGGAGCATAAAACTTAACTAGGTTTTCTTTTCTCTTGTAGAACAAAAAAGACTTTTGGGCTACCTACACAGTATTTTATGATTCACACAGCTGCTGTAAATAAGGTCAAGAGCGGGCAGTTGTAAAATTATTTTCATTTTCACTTTCTGACAGCAGAGCAAAAATACCTGATGGCTTCTGTGGTGTATGAGTTTAGGAAGGGGGGGAGTCCCTCATGAACTTTCTTTTCTGAAATATCACAGGGTGCTTCAGGCAGTGGGTCTGTGAATCACTTCAGCCATCTGTTGGTGGAGCAGCACCGTGTTCAGTGTTGCAGAGCAGACAAGTTCCCAGCAGTTTTAGACAGGAAGTTTGTAAGAATAATACCCTTTTCCAACTGAAAGGGCTGCGAGAGGGCAGACAGGATGTGATTAACTTGACTGGAATTTGGCCTTGACACTAGGAATAGTGCTGGGGTTTCCACACTGCTTTTCAGAAGTGCATGAGGTAAGCCTGGGGGCTTTTACAGATAAATGATTAGGATTTTGGCACGGTGTTTTGAACTTCTTTCAAGTTCACACTCACAAACCTCTGCCCTTTCCTTTCTTCAGAGATGAAAATATCCCCCACTCTGACCACCAGTTTMCAGACTACAATATCAGGCTCTGCTTTAGCTTCATAGCAAAGCAGCACCAAGGTGCTCCTTTCCAAGTTTTGGAGTGCAGGAGGGGTGGGAATGGCAGGGAAATACTAAAAACTTGCTGCACAGGTGATGTCCCACAGCATCTAATGGAGATGGGKTGTCTGCAGCCAGGATCACAACATCCTGAAATGGAGACATATCAAAATGAAATACATGTTTGCATGCCCTCAGGGTTTTTGGGAGAACACCTGCTGAGAAGTTATAAAACACCTGCTGAGAAGGTTATAAAATAAAGTTTTACTGGAGGGTTCCTCAGTGGGTACCCACTTCTCTTCACTGTCTCAGTCARAGGAAAAGTTTGTGTTTGCTGTCTGGTCCATCTTAGAAAATAACCACATATGTAATTCTGTGGATAGTTCACACTGGCTCTGTCACCCAAAATCTTGTTCTTGTTGTCTTGCAGCATCCTTGAGTCTTATTTTGGAAAAGTGAACTGACTCRTCTCATTTAAAGCTGTAACTACTCTTGTTTCCTTGCATCTATCCTGTTTTTGCAGAACACTTTAGTGCTTTGACAGGGATGTTGATTCTACCTGTTCCAGCATCTTGACTTACAAATTTGATAGAAATCAAAAATCAATCTTCYTAGTGCTGTGATGTAGCAATCAGACTAGGTACCATTATCAGCTTGGACAACAGTGTTAGGCAATTCTTAGGGAGAAGAAAAGCCTCTGAAAATTCACAAATTGAACCTGTGCAACTGTGGTGGAGGGAGCCAGGCCATGGTTTTCTGACTGTGATCACTTTAGTCAGTCTTACCTACCTGCAAGGTGCAGTRTTTGGATTGGAGAGGGCTGAGAAAAGCTGGGGAAAGGGGGAAACCTACATGGGAAGGAAAATCTGCTTGGCCTGCAAAGAGCTAACTTAGTTTTATTTCCTTCACAGTGAACTAAGTGCCAAATCAAAAGCATTGCAGCTRCAAATAGTAGAAGATGGGAAGTTGGATAGTAAGTATTAAGATTKAATTATTTTGCATGTTCAGTGTGTGGGCTTTGCTGAGTGTTGATGTAATTCCCCTTTTATTTCTGGATGGACATAGAGGAACTGTCAAATCCATCAGTAATCATGGATGGAAGAGAGAAAACACTGATCACATGTCTCTGTCATGCTGTAGGTTAAGGTTACAGAGAATCTTTTGAGTTTCTTTCTAGATTGAAATACTGAGTCTTCCAGGGACTGATATTGTGTATTTTTCAGCCTTCTAAACATCTAAGAGATCCACTGTGAACCTTTYTGATTTCAAGTTAAGCTTTTGAGTTCTGTCTGTGGCTGAAGGGAAATCATGGGGGTTAATCTAAATCCTTCCTTTTCAAGCCTCAGAGATTGCCTAACAATTCAGGGTTAAAAATCACAGTCAGATATAAAACACATCAATTCTGATTGTGTTGATTAAATATAAAATATGGGGGCTTAAACATTTTTACTACTTGACTCTGTTGGTTCTGAATTATTTTTAATAATCTAGATATACAAATTTGTGCAATACCTTGCTTATGATAGGTGATTATTTGAGGGATTGGAAAGTCAGATTCAGGCAAAAGCTTTAAAAGATTTCTCTGCTGTGGATGCTATTTTTCATTTTAAATAAAAAGGTGGGATTTATATGGAATCAGCAAATGTATATTTTCTTGCACGAAGTTTAGTCTTGACTGTACCTATGCATCTTTAGTCTTCCACACAACACTGAGAATGTTCTACCTCCTCCAAGACTGTAACTTGCAGCCTGATTTCCTGAAGAAAAAGGTCCCAGGAGGTTGCACTGACAATTCTCTTCTTCCCCTTTTGCCCCTCCATACCAGCTTAGTTGTTCTTCCCCAAAAATTTGAATAGAAGACTCAAAGTAGAATCGTATTAATGAGTAGAGAATTGAGTTATGTGACAGATCCCTACCTATATAATACAGGTATATACAAATTATAATATTATTATTATACCTATTATGCCTCAAATTGTAAATGTTTGAGAAAATTGTTCAGTATAAGTTCTCAACACATGGTCTGTGGTAACCTGACCCCAGAAGRACAGTGAAGTGTAGGAATATTGTTTTTAAACATTCTGCATTTCGCAGAAAACAAGGATTTCATCTCTGAAATGGTGCAGTACCTTTGCTAATAGTTTGTTCCAGTCTAGTGGAGTGATAAAGTCAGAGGACRAACAAGAGAACTGGTGAAGTTTTACTAAAATTCAAATTAAAAAAGACTTGTTGTGATGCTCCAGTTTACCAGGAATCCAGAYCATCCTCTGAAATGAAAGATGCAGGAAGCTGGTTATGGAGATGGTTCAAGRACCTAATAGTTGTTTCCTTTTTTCTGTAGACATTCTGCATATAAAGGGAAAAATAATGGCCAGAAACAATAYAAATAAGTAATACTTCATGGCTTCATTCTTTCCTGTTGCACAGTATTAGGCAGGGCTGAGGAATAGTCAYAAAATGGGAAGAAAGCTGTGAAATGCCATTTCTTCCCTGTGGTGTAGAATCAGTTCCTGCCATTTCCTGCCTGAATTTTCCTCCTCGTTTCCCATCTTCTCTCCCTTACCGATCTGATCCCGCTGATTTTATTCTTCCAGGTCCTTTATCCGGGAAGGTGACTGTACCTCTGGACCTGTTCAGGAAACAACCCTCTGGCCAGCACACCTTTGCACTGAGCAGCGGGGCCAGGGAGGGCAGCTYGGAGCCAGGGCCTGGGCTGGGATCCATCACTGCAGAGGTACTGCTGGCCTTGGGGGGTTTGGGGTGCATCTTTTACTTCAGGAAGTGCTTGTGAATGCTCTTATCGTGCTTTGGACTTGTGGCTGTGTCAAAGCAAACTTTTCTGACTGCACAGTATTTGTGTTTTATCAAAATAGTTAACTCTTGAGTTTGGCTCCGCAAAAACCTTAAAGAAGTACCAGCTAGAAATGGTGTCCTTCTTGCCTGGCTGTGCTTCTGAGGTGATGTTTTTCTGCCTCCTTAGTTCTCTTTTATAGAACCCAGTGAGCTGARGGCAAGGCAAGTCTCCTCTCCAGTGCTGGCCACCAAGATCGAAAAGGATCGCACTGTGATGCCCTGTGGGACTGTGGTCACCACTGTCACTGCTGTGAGAACCAAACCTCGTCTGGAAGGGAGATCATCCCCACTCAGCACAGGTCAGCATGTCCACATCTTCCTGTGTTCCCTCACAGGGTTATCCATGGGAAGCACTGGGGAGTGGGATTGTCTGGAAAGCCACTGTTATCCCAGGTTCTCTGAYGTGTTGGAGTGGGGTTGTTGTTTGTATTCTCCAGAATGAGGTTTTTAATTTTCATGGAAACATGTTTCTTACAAGAGGAACAGTTCATATTTCTTGTTATGCACACTGTGAATATGCACAATGGTGTGATATTGCAGAAGACCTGGATTTTGGTGGATGGTTTTTCACATGACAAATTATAACTCTGAGGATGTTTGCTGATAACAGAACATCCTGTGCTTTCTGACCTTGATCTGTAGTATCATWATCTTTGATGAAGATTGGTGCTACCTGGTGACAAAGTACTTTTCAACTTGTCCTCCAGGAGTAGATTGTCCAGTTCTTGGAATAAGTATAGAAGTAAACCCTTGGTGTGAAGTCACACAAATATCTGCATTCTTTTAATTTGTTAAAGTAGATCTTTTACTTGAGTGGGTACTGTCTGGTATATTACAATAGAAAGTTTGAAAACAATAAATTTCTACACTTCACTGGCCTTTTRGGGTCAGGTTATTATTATATAGTTGAGAATTTGTATTAAACAGTTTTCTCAAACTTAGAATTCGAACAGGCATAACTGGTTTAATAAATTCTTACTAATGTAATAAAAAATGCCTTGACAAGTTCAAATAACAAAAAAACCTTGGTCCTCAGATTCTCCTGTGAAAACTCCAGTTAAAGTAAAGGTGGCTGAAAAGGATTTCACTGTTGAAGCCCTCCACTCTCATGGTGCTCCAGTCAGCAAAACTTTGTCATCTTCAGATACAGGTAATAAGRGGGTTTGAAGGTGCCAGTGAGAAAATTTCTCTCTTCTGCATGGGTTTAATGTGATCTGTTAAAATAGCAGCCACCCCATATGGCTACTGCCTGTCAGCAGCACTGGGATGTTTATGTTCTAAAGCACTGTGGTTTGGGGTATGGCAGCCTTGCAGTAAAAGTCTGGTTTTAATTGGCAATTAAATTTCTAGTTTTGAATAAATAACAGTGAGCTGTGGTTTGGAGAGGGGAGGTGACTGCAGAAATGCCAAAAGTAASTATTTGCTCTTACTTTTGAATGAAAGATGCCTCCTTTCGTAAAGGCATGGGGAATGCTGCACTGGGTTAAAACCCTGTGACACATAATTCTTCAAGTCCTCTCTGTCTGAAGAGAAGGCAGAGGCTGGACTGATGTAAGGAGGACTGAATTCTCTTCCTAGCCCTGCCACTGGGCTTTTTTGGGCTTGCTGTGCCATTTGTCCACCTTCCTAAGTCCCCTGGCATACAGCTGAAATGCCTTCACAGCCTCAGGTGACATTGACAATAGCTTTAATTACAAATTCACTTTGAATTGTATATAAAACCTGATTTTGAGTGGGGAATTTACCTTTTCTATTTGCAACTCTAAATCTTCAGGATATTTTTCAGTCCTGTGTGTGGTCCCCACTGAGCCTTTCMGTAGCTCTGTGGGCAGCAGCAGTGAAAGATGTGTCCTGGTGTGGCTGCCAGTGGCAGCTGGTGTGGAGTTCAGTTGGCTTTGTACAGATGTGAGTGGGGATGGGGCAATCTGGAGATGATCTGGGCTGCTCCTGGCACACTCAGGAGGTTTCTGAGGGACAGGAGTGTATTGGCCAAAAATATGGGGAAGGGCATGAAGCAGTAATGATGAATGTGCTGGAACACATAAAGGAAACAAAACTGGAAAACTCATCTGAAGACAGACCATATTGTTATGGACAATGTTTTTATGGGGAGTGCAGGGGAATTTCTGTGAAGTGTTTATACAGTATTGCRGGAAGAATTACTCTTTAGAACAAAAGCCAAATGAAATAAATACAAAGAAGCTTTTGATATGGCAGCAACTTAGGTAGAAGTTATTACACACATGATGGCAAAATAGCAGCAAGCACTCTGGGAAAGATGCTGTGTCTGTGCCATAGTTCTAAGTGATGACAACARTAAGAATTAATGCAGGGGCTGGGGAGATGGAAAAAGGTTTATGATGAGTGTGCAGACATACTGTGCACACATATCCCTAAATTCCAGGCCTCATCTTTTATTACATAAATGTCACAGTAACAAAAGGCACTGCTCCGTTTAATTAACACTGGTGCTACTCCTGCCTCTATTCTTTTGTTTTTGTTAAAGCTCTTACCAAGAAAGTCCACCTCAGGCAATTAACCATGGGGATTTTTGTCTTGTTGACTTTCTCAGCCTTGTTTGTTCCTGAGCTTGATGAATGTGGTTAGTATATATTTGCTGTATGCCAGAAAGGGCCATGCTTAAAAATAAATTTGAATTTGTCACTAAAGAGCATTTTAWACAGAAAGTTTTGTATTCCAGTGCAGTGGTTGGAGAGGAAAAGGAGGTGGACTTTACAGATTTGGAGGCAGCCACTTTGCTTTACCCATCCTGTCACACTGCCATAGCAAATCTGAAAATGYTGAGCAGGGAGGTCTGGAAAAGGAGCAAAATAAACTAGGAAAGTTTATTCATATATTATATATATAATATATATATAATGAAACAGGAAGTAGCATCATGGTCCAACCTTGTACCATGTTAGAACTATGATTTTTCATGAACTGGTGACTCATGATGTCCCCTCTGGCACCACAGGGTAGCAATGCATTGAAATAATGGGATGTTTTGTCCAGGCTTCCAGAACCTCCTTTGTTCTCATGGAAAGGGTTTGTAAGTGCCACCTCAGTACTTTTTCTCCAAAAATGGGTGACAAAAGCAAAAGAGAGGACCTGAACATGGAGTGGTGAATTAGAAGATGTTTATGGTGTTTTTGCCATTTCTGTGAATTTTAAGTTCGAGAACAAGCTCTGCCTCTCTCTGCTCTGTTTTTCCCTGTTTTTGCTTCTCCCTGCTGAAATAATCCTTTCTTTTCAGAGCTGCTGGTACTGAATGGCACCGACCCTGTGGCAGAAGCAGCCATTCGGCAGTTGAGCGAGTCTGCAAAGCAGAAGCTGAAATCTCCTCGAAAGAAAAGCACCATTATCATATCAGGGGTGTCMAAGGTAGAGCAGAAAACAGCACTTACAGCTAATGCTTGCTCCTGTAAAGCCTCTGCTGCACTGACTGCAATGTTAACGTGGCTTCTGCTGCCTCTGCAGAATCTACTTTTGTGTGCCAGGTTATTTCTGTCACTGTTWCAAGTTCAGCCAAATCAGGGTGTTGGGTTCTGATTGTTGGATTTGACAGCCTCACTAAAATGCATGGTGTGGCTGGATAGGAGTGGTGGTAGAATTTGGGAAAACAAATTTAGGTGAGAAGAGAGGATAAGAAGTCCTCTGTGTTTCATCCATGTAGTGAAGATGCACAGAAAAAGTATGAAAGGTTTCTATTTTTTTTTAGAGCTGTTAAAACCCTCTGAAAAACTTCTGGTCTCTGTTCCAGAGGGAAGGCAAACAAGGAGGCAAGATGAAATGCCTTGATGTTAATTTTCTTAAAAAGACCAGAAGATTCTCAGTGTATGCTGACACTTAATTACAGCAGCACATATGGGGGAGTCCTGTTATTTGTGGTGGGGCCAGGGATAGTTGGAAGGCGTGTACTTAACTCTTTTTTTCACTCATTTGGCCTTTGCTACAAGCTCCTCTCCTTTAGTAAAGTTAAAGAAGCCTCAGGTGACTTGCTGATGGTCCTGAGCAATACAAGTCCTAATGTAAAGAGGGTCAAATAACTTTTGCAGTGAGGCTTGTTCTTCTCCAGCAGAATGACTTGTGTCAGTGCTGTCTCTTATTTCCACCGGGCAGACCTCTTTATCTCAGGACAGTGAGGCCTCACTGATGATGGACTATGCTGCAGCCATGGACAGCTCCTGCAGGGAAGCAGATCCACCCACTGTGGAGGAAGCTGTTGCAAAAATCACATCTGATGAAAAGCTGTCGCTGGGTGCTTCAGAAATAGTCCCTGAGGCCAACCCACAGCAGAGCAGCCACAAGGCCTGGGGTTTGGAGAATGGCAGCCAGCAGTGGGACACCAGCACACTCTTAGACCAGACCTCTGAAGAAATATCTGGGAGCTCATTAAGTGTTTCAGAAACTGGGAGCATGAAAAAATCTAAAGGTACGTGATCCTCACTTCCACTTCAGCGTCTGCTTTCTCTACGTAATTGGCTGCAGTAATTCATCCTTTCTATTGATTTTTGTCCTTACCCTTCCTTGTGATTGTGGTGTTGGTTGAAGCTGTTTCACTTGCAGCTCTCTGAGCCAGCTCTCTTCTCTTTCAGGAAGCAGAAGGGTTCATCCTTAGAAGTTCAAGGACAGCTCACTAAGCCCAGCTCAGTTATTTGGGCTGTCACCCTGTCAATTCCTCGATGAAAACTCTGTCCTTGTAAACAAGGACTTGCCCTGTATTGGCAGCCCCATTACCAAGGTGGAAATTGCAGGGATTCAGTTTTCCAATATATTCCTTCTCCTCCTTCACATTTCTGACCACAAGGCTCCCCAGCCCTCACTGAAGTGTGTGTCAGGATACACCACAGCTGAGGCAGGAACTGCCTGGAAAACAGGTTCTCCCTTTTCACTGATTTCATTAATATGTAGTTTGCTAAAGACAATGGAATAAAAGGTGTTTTAGTAAGTAAATAAGGCATCAGATCATTATGCTTAGGTACTTACAGACCTTAACAGCTGCAGTTTAAAAACTCTACGGTTCTTTGGGTTTCTTTGGCAAATCCATTAACTTCTGAGCAGGGGTTTTTGGCTATATGTTAAACAGGAGCTATTAGGAAGTCTTACAAAAGGGCCAGTGCAGTGGGTTGCACCCCAAACAGGAGCACACAGGTTGCACCTTGAAGTTGCAAAGAATAYTGTGTTTTTCACCCATATCCATCCCTCTTTTGCTTTATTTTCTCCTTTCCTCTCCCAGAGATCCTGGAAAATGGTTCACTACAAAACCTCCCTATTTTACTGGATTATCACCCCCCAAACACAGGGCAGACACTGGAGCTCTTTGTCAGGACCCTCCCTTGGAGCATGGAGTTCTCTGGCCTTCCCACAGCTGTCCTGCTCCACATGAGAGATCAGGAGGGTACAGCAACAATCCCTGTCACACACACGCTCAGGCACTGGAAAGTCTTGGGTGTGTTAGGGGTGAGGGGAGTGGGTTAGTTGTGAAGGGATTTGTCTCATTTTGGAGCCTGGAAAAGTTTAGGAAGCTGTGTGAGATACTGCAAAACCTCTTCTTTAACATGTTATTCTGAAACAAGCAAGTGGAAGTTTGTGTGTAAGTTGTTGTCTAATTTTGGGTTTCCCTGTGCAAAGAGATCAGGTTTCTAAAGGTACTTTTCATACGACTGCTAAAAACTGCAAAATATCTCGAATTTGAGAGAGTCATATCATCTTGAAAAAATACTTGAAAAAAACTGGCTCAAATCCCTTTCTTTATACAGAGATGTCTTTGTGGAAGTCTTGAATCTCTGCTTTGTCACAGCTGAGTAGCTTTTATGGAGTAAGATAGGAAAACATTCCAACCCCTCTGCCTTCAGTRAGCTGTGAATAGTTCAAGGCTTCAGTTTGTCAAATGCTTTCCCTTAAAAAACAACAACAGTAAAAAACAAACAGAAAAAAAAMCCCTACCACAAATAAAACCACAAATGCAACAACAAAAAACCCAAACACAACCAAAAACCCAAACAAAACCCCTTCTGCTTTGAAAAGCCTTATGTGTATTAATGTCTTAAAGCACTTTTTTTACTTTTGCATATTTTTGTTTGTTTGGTTTTTTACCTTTCTGACTTCCTCTTTCTTACCCGCTCACTTTTATAAACTTAAGATGCCTACTATGCCAGCCAGAATTAATTACCTACACAGTAAGTTGGTTTTTTTTATCCCTAAGAAAATGTAGCTTTACAATGGGACACTCATTGTAAAAACTGAAGCAAAAATTAGTTTGGCACCCATTTTCTTCTTCCCCTATCCATTTCTTTTCTCCTTCCAAAATTACCTTCTGTGTTCAGATGTCTYAGCAGACCAGTCTGCTGTGACAAATCATCCTTCTGGTGGTGGTGCTGTCCAGGAGGGTCACACAGAGAGGGCAACTAGGGAGTCTTGGAGGGGTGCTCTACRTTCCCAATCTCCCTCCATCATGCCCATTGCTGTAGTGTCTGGTAATCAATCAAAATCTGCTCATGCAAACCATGTGTGACCCCGTAACTGGATATGGATAATGCACAAAATTTCTTTTAAAACCTGCTGATTACAGTTTTTTACATGAAGCTTTTCTAGCCTAACTTGTAGAGCTGCTAGTATCTCAGATATTTACAAAACCAGGTATTTGCAAAACCACCTGTATAAAAACTGTTTTGGAAGCTGGGAAGGAATGGAAAGCAATCTCTATTCATATCCTCGTAGATGTGGAAGGAAAGCTTCCTTCATTAGCACAAATGAAATTCAGATGTGATCCCACCCCCACAAGCATTTCCAGAGCACCCTAAAGCAGTGCAGAGAAGCACAGAGAGTTCATCCACTGCTCTCTGCTCATCTCCTGGTGCTGGGGGCAGGGCTGGCACACGGATCCTGTGGAACTGGAGGTGTAAGCATGCAAACAGCACAGAAACCAGCACATAAACCAGCACGAGCACTGCCAGGCTGCTGCTCTGCCCTGCCCTGCCTCCCTCCCAGGGCTGCATGTCTCCGCAGCAGCTGGAGCCACTGCCAGGCAGCACACTCCAAACTGGCCACAGACTGCTGGGGATGTGGCAAGCTTCCAGGCAGCAGGGGCTGAACACACAGGGAGCTTTCCTGTCGGGGGCTGCTGCTTGTGGYGAGCCTGTGCTGCTCTCAGGGAAGCGCTGCCCACGATTTTTCAGCTGCAGGGAGTCGTCCCAGGCCACCAGCACGATTTTTGCAGCATTCTTGGTTCGGTTCTATTTCTTGGTGTGGCAGATCAGTCTGAATCACAGAATGGATGGGACTAAAAATCTGCTTAGGGATAAGCCCTGGTGTCCTACTGCTGCTGGCACAGCTTCAGCTGCAGCTGCCAGGGCTGTTGGGCAGAACAGCTGCCTGCTCTAACAGGARCTGCTCAGCAGCGAGGCCTCTGCATCCCCCCAGCCTTGCACATCAACAACTGTCAGTGTCCTGGGGTGGAACACTGTTTCTTTTATGCTGCTGACAGCAGCTTGAAGTGGTACTGCCTTGCCARAAAGATCAATCAGAGGCTGATGGGAGAGCAGTCAAGATTCAAATCCCTGAATTCTGGTTRCTTTCAGCTGATTTCTGCTTCCCATCCCATTGTGTCCTGTGAGAAGAGTCTCRGCAGCTGCCAGAAAAAAACATTCTGGAATATCCTCCCAGGTGCTGAGTGCTTGGTCCTGAAAGTACAAAGTAATAAACCCAAGTAAATGTGTGTGACTGCTTTGGTCTGTACAAAGCAGCATCTGGCTGCCATGAAATACCTGTTCTGCAGCTGTCACTGTGTGCAGAGTAACACGCAGCCCTTGTCAAGTCCTCGAGGGACAAACATTTAATTCAAGCTGTGGCAGTGTCCCATGAAAGAACTGCTCTGTTTGTTGCTTTTTGTGTCCCTTTGCAATGGAGGAAAAGCAGAATGAAGACCTTGCCATGACAGGAATTAATAGCTGAACTGAGAAAAGATCAGGAAACCTGGTAGTGGTGGAAGGAGGAGGTGTGGAAGCTTTGCCAGGGAGGTGACTGTCCCCACACAYGAATCTGACTGCCAGAAGCTCCTGTGCTGGTTTGTCACCTGGGTCCTCCTCCATTGAAMCTGGCTCCTGCCACCTTGGACAACACCACTGCCCAGTTCCATACAAAACTGATGCTATTTTAACACCCAACACCAGGCTGAGTGCTGCTAGTATCCTGGAGCAGCGTCCCTGCCAGCTGCACACCAGGCATATGGGCGCACATAGAAAGGGAGAGTGGAATTTGGCAGAATGGCTGCAAAAACAGCCCAAGCTTGCAAAGAGAGGAGGACTGCTAGCTGCTGTTGGCAACATGAGTCCCTGGTGAGATGACAGCTGCAATTGCCTTGGCTGCATGCTGTGTTTGACATGGGATCAAGGGAAGGGACACAGCAAAATAAAGCAACTTAATTTACCACAGGAGGGATTTGGGTAGACTTCTGAACCTGTTGGAAGCAGGTGTAATATTATTTTTAATCTGCTTGAAGTACATTGCTATTCCTAACAGCATTTTAAAATAGCAAATGCTCTGTGAGTGTTACTGTGGGTGGTGCTGCCCGGTTTGTATAGAACACCTGCTGCCTGGCTTGTACACAACCACTGCACGCAGCTTTCCTGCCAGGTACTGGTGTCCTGCACCTCAAATTAAAATGCCTCACAGGCTGATCTTTTCCTCCTTTGATCTCTGAAACAGCAAAGAGGAACATTATTTCCTCTCTTTCGTTCTTTTGATAAAATCCTTTCTACTTTTACTGGTTGGAAAGATTGGAGATGCYTCTTTGAGAGCCCAGTGTACAACCCACACCAGTCACTCTGTGTGTGTGTATAACCACTGGCGTGGCCTCCAGAAAAGCATTTGGAGCTAAGGAGGTGTAAGGAGGGAAACTTCCACAAGATTGGCTTCAATCAGAGGATCAGCTTTTCTCAGTCGTGCTGCAGTTAAAGCTGAGGTTYGAGAGGACAGCAGCCTGTTCTGCCTAAAGTGTCCTGCACCTCTTTCCTCCCGCAGGTGGGATTTTGAAGAAAAGYGCGAAGCTGTTTTTCCGCCGGCAGCATCACCAGAAGGACCCGGGAATGAGCCAGTCCCACAACGACCTGGTGTACCTGCAGCAGCCTCTGGCAGAGGAGAGCCGCAAGAAGGGCGGGACACTCTCACGGATCCTGAGCAAGAAGCTCCTTTCCAGGAACAAGAGCAAGAGCAAACTGAACGGTGCTTCGGGGGAACCGTACCTATAAACCCAATCCCATGGGATCCTCGCTCACCTGCTGAGCACTTGTTTACAGAGCAGTACTAGAGAACACAAATATGGCTGATGACTTGCATAAAAGGATATTCACTATTAACWGTGGTCTTTTTGGTTTATTTTTCCAAAACGCTTTTTCTCCCTGATGATGAAGTCGCTCTTCCAAATACGAGCAAGGCTGAGTGTATCCTGACAGCTGCTGGAGGAGCGTGTGGTTTCTTGTGGAAGAAGAGGGAGGATGGGGAATGCTGCAGGTGGGGACCAAGAAGGTGCCTGGTGTGCTGGGGGGCACTGGGAAGAGCATTTCCAGCAGGTAATGCCCCTGTGCCCAGCCCGGGAGGCTCCTCTGGGTGCCGTGTCCAGCTGTGGCCCCTCAGAGGAGCCCAGCAGGGACAGGGAGCTCCTGGAGCGGGGCCGGCCGAGGCTGCGGAGATGAGGAAGGGCCGGGAGCAGCTCCGTGCCCAGGAAAGGCTGAGGGAGCCGGGGCTGCTCAGCCTCCAGAGGAGCCCCAGCCCAGAGGGGCCCTCGGCCCTGGCTGTCCCTGGGTGCAGGGAGGGCTCCGAGCAGGGCCCGGGCTCTGCTCCGGGGGGGACCCAGCGATGGCACCCGAGGGACGGGCAGGGACTGAGCCCAGGGAGCTCCCCCTGCACAGGAGACASAACTTGTTCATTGTGCAGTGACTGAACACTGGGACAGAGAGAGGGTGTGGAATCTCCCTCACTGGAGATATTCCGGAACTGTTTGGACACAATCCTGTGCCCTGTGCTCCCGGATGACCCTGCTAGAGCAGGGAGATGGCACCAGATGTCCCCACTGTGACTTCCAGCCTGACTGATGCTGTGGGGAGGACCCAAATGTGACCATCTGGTTTACGTCAACGGGGAGCTCGGAACTGCAACATCCCACTGGTTTATGTGACTGAACCTCTGCAGAGAGAAGACTCCACTGTGCTCCCTCATTACAGCCTGCAACAGTAACTACTGATTTTTCTAGTCAGGTTGAAAGCAAAAAAAAAAAAAAGAGGCCCAGATCCCATTTATGTTATAATTTGGAAACGGGTAAGTGTTCAGAAGCAGAAGGAAAGTGCTGACTCAGATATCCTACTGTAATAACTGTAGCCTGCTGTAATCACTGCTTGGCCTGTTTAGGTGGAGAGATGCCTTTGATATTAGCCATAAATCAATAAATTATGCAAATATCAACACTAGCATATTGTTTAATGTTCTGCTTAAAAAAGTTATGCTTAAAAAAACAGAAGTTGGGTTTGTTTTTTCTTTAAATCTACTTGAGTCTACTCGCAAACAAAGTATTTGCAAAGTCTTACATGTAGCTTTTCTTCCCTGTGTGAGAACCTGTGTTGCTGGTACAAAAACTTACCTTAGGGGCTCTAATTCCTTCTCCCGAGTGCTTGTTAGACAAGCACGTAAACCATCATATCAAATGCAAAAGTAGGAGCAATAAATGGTGAATAGAGCATAGTTAACCCTACAGTGCTTTTCACTGGACAGCTTGTCTTACTTGCCAAACACTGACAGCTTAAACAACACAGTTGTGAAGAGAATTTTTTTAAAAATAGTAATTCCCCATCTTTCMTTTCAGTTTCTAGATCTGCCAGTGTTGTCATGTGCTGAATGGTTGGTCAGATGAGTTTTTTAATGTTTTCTCCTTGTTAAATAGTGCAGCTGGCTCCTAAAATGAAAAACTGGTGGGAGTCAAGGCATAGTTCTCATTTTGGCCATTAAGAAGAGTAAAATGTCAGTATTTCACAGCTGCCATCTTTATGCTTACCTGTACTTTTCCATCATCTACATTCCTGCTGAGGACAAAGCACCAAGCCTGTTGTCTTCTGCCAAGAAAAATACCAATTCATTCCAACTAAATTACTGATGTGAATGGATGATAGATTTGTGCCTAGTTTGCCAACAGTGATTTTTCCCCTGGCCCCTTTTCTCCCTTTAAGCTATCCAACACTTTGGCAGATATTTGGCCTTTCAACTTAAAGCATTCATCAAAAATAGAAAGTCGCTGAAGAACAGAAACACATTTCAAAACTTCTGATGGGCCAAGAATTCCCTGGTAAATTGATAGCAAAAGTAGAAGGAGTTTGGTTTCTTTTTTACCAAGAAAAATATTAGAACTGAACTGTCAAAATCTTCYAACTGTTTAAAAATACTCTTTATGTGTAACCTAAGATCACTGTGGCAGTACAGTAGACCAGACTATCAAAAAGTTGTACATTTAAGCATGCTGCTTGTTATAAAAACACTTGAAGGCATTTTAATGTTCTGTATTTTGAAAATTGGTTACAAATTAATCTTCTAGAGCTGTAATGTACTTGGAAATCCCAGTTCAGTAATACAGGTTTGTCCAGCTTGAATGTACCTGAGCAGTTTTGTTTATTTCTAATTTAATACAAAGTAGAAGTTTTTGTTTCTTCATTCGTTCTGCAGTGGTTCATGATGTGAGCATTAAAAATTCTGATGTCATGTTCTCTCAACAGACACTTTTTCCTTGATTTTAGTAGGAGCTCTCTGTTACAGGGCAGGCTGGGGGTCAAGTCCCTGTCATTTTTAAATACTTGGTCTTGGTGTGAAGGAGAAAACCACAATTGGTCACTGAGTTCAGGAAATCTGAGTGAAACAGCTCCATGGGTAGCACATCCACGCACTAAAAACAAAGAGCTGTGGAACTGGGAAYGTAGAGGCAGCACATAACACTGCTTGAAGTCTTAAATTACTGAGCTGGGATTTTAATTTACAGAAGCTTTAGCATGTGCTGTAGAATGGGGTGAAATGACACTGAGTAACTTGCAGGGCACAGGACYAAGGTTTGCTTGTAACTTACCCCAGGGAATAGAATCACATAAAAAAGTGGGGGTTTCGTTCATCTTAAGGTCTTGATGGTGGGAATGAAGAACATTCTTTACTCCAAAGTGTGAAGATTTGGGCTTATGTGTTGAGAGAGAATGAGGAGAGCAAGGCATTTGGTGTACAAAGGGAATCTTGTTCTTTACTTGCCACCACTCCTCAGGAGAATAAATATTTGATTTGATACTTGATCTCTATCTGACTGGTGTGTTCCTCACCTCTTCTTACTGCTCTGTACACAATTTGTGTCCTGCTTTAAAACAAGCTAAGGCACTAAACACAAAGTGACAATTGAGTTGCTCAATCCTGACAATCCCAAGGACCCACAGCCTTGAATCCCACTCCGCCCTTAGGTTGTCATTTAAAATCAGGAGATCTGAGGATGAACATTTTTTGTGCACTTAGGTCATTGTGAGCTGAATCCGTGCTGCAGGATGGGTCAGAAAGACTGATTTGTTAACTGGTACAAGTGACATGTTCTGTGTAGTTTTGTGAAGGATGCCAGAGAGAATAATCTGTGTTTTGCAATTTCATCCACTGTTCAAAGGTCTAATTATTGAAATTATTAATAATTTTAATAACTACCCACTTGAACAGTAAATAGAACCTTTACATTATATTATTACACTGAAAACTTGTTTACTACCTTGCAATTTAATGGCATCAGAACAGTAGATTGGAAACAGCCTGTGAAATATTTCTTCCTTTTTGTCCCTTTTCTCACACTTTTGTGTTGATGGGTGTTCTGTACAGCAGACAAGGCATGGTATTTATTTTTTGAGGACCAAGAGATGAAGTCTTGCTTTTCCTTTCTAAGGAACTTTTCTGCCCATAGCTGAAACTTCTTGATCTGTGTTCRTKGTTTGTTTTGCTTTACRGTGTTTAAACTTTTAAATTCACCTYGATGGAGATGTAGGATCCTCACCTAATGAAGATTTGCCACTGGCTTTAGTGTGAATTTTGACTGAGTAAATAGTACAAGAATTAAATTGATCTTTGTAGATGAAAGCAATGAAACTACCTAATATCTCCAGTGGGAAYACAAGCTAAGTAACTTTCTTAAAGTGATTGAGATCACTTTCAAAGTCACTTTAAAGAGGAAGTGAGGACTCTATTCCTAAGTGATTGGTATTTCATATACTACTTGCTCCAGGAGGAAATTACACCTATTCACCATTTCACTCCTAACTAGACATGAAACTTCTGAATCTGAGGCAGAAGGTGGAAAAAAGTTCATTTTGAAAGCAAAATACCTTTGCCAAACCTCTCCAGCTTAATGGACACATCAATACACTGTGCAGGCATAAATACTGGGTTTTATTCTTAACTTCCTGACAGATTTTYCCCTGCTCTTTGGGAGACAGCTTAGGGCTGCAGGCCATGCAGACCTTGTTMCTGTTGTGCTCTTGAGAGGACTAGACTTACAGTGCTGCTTTTKTAATGAAATTGCCTGGCAATTATATCAATTTTGGGGATGGGTGTAATTTTACAGCATTTCCTGGTACTGCATCTCCATGCTGGTTCTAGGTGTTTCTCAAGTGAAAACTGTCTGCTGGGTATTCCTTGCAGATTTTTGGTGTTCTTGATGTGCAAAATATCACAGGAAAAAAACAAAGTTGACTGCATAAAACGCTACCAAGTGTGGATGGGGATGCACAATAAGACCCTTGCTCTTGTTTTAACACCTTTTTGAGGTCTGGTAGCTCTGGGTGTTCCAAGGAGCAAGGTGAGAGCTGCCTGGATTTTTCAGCTGAGTTTAGTGCAGAGCTGAAGTTTGAGACAAGTGCTTATCCTGGTGCAGAATTAAGTATGCCATAGCTCCGGGCTAAGGCATTCCTGCTGTGAGTGGGAACAGCTGACCTCATGCTTTGACCTCCACAGGATTTAAGTGGATTTATTCATGTGTTTAAAGTCAGCATATGCTTCTGCACATTGCTAAGCCTCAGCCGTGGTGACAARCAACTCCAGATTAATTATATAACAAGGGTGATTACTTTAAGTTAAGGGTGAATAATACCACTTCACTCAGGATATTCAAACTGCTGCTATGCAAGGTGCTGGCATGGTGTGAGAATAACTGGGAAGGATGGATCTGASGTCTTTCCAGTACTATAACTCTGTATTTCCCAATGATGTATTATGCTCTGTATTATTTCAGGTGGGGTAAAATATTTTTTTCTAKCATCAACTGTCATAGGAACTTCCTTTGTGGTGTAGGTTTTATTTTCTTGCATACATAAACTTAAGTTGGTGCAGTTACGAAATCTTATGATGTACAGATTTATTTTATTGCTACAAAAACCTAAGAGGATTTTTTAAAGAACTCCTGCTGTACATACAATAAAAGCCAATTGTCWCTGTGTGGTGTGCTGTCCTACATACCCACTCAGCCAGGTGTAACAGATGGTTTTCTCCTCTCCTTCACTAATTTGACCTGTTGCTTAACACGGACCATTTACCTGTTTGTTCAGGAGCAGAGTTCTCCACCTACGCCATGCTGACACTGTGGGTTGTTCCTGATAACCCCAGCCTATCAGGTGGCCCCTTGCTGCTTGAGAAATTGCCTGAAACATGGATTGGGTGGGAATCTAATGGCAGAAGGAATTCTGGAGCTCATTGTGGTTACTCATTATATTTTTCTTTCAGTTGTGTTGTAATATCCTGAATTAGGGGGCAAAGGGAGAGGAATATTAGGGCCTGGATCCTATGGGGAAGACACCAGTGCTGAAATGGGCACAGCATGGGAATTAAGTTGTCTTGTGATGATTTCATTGAAAAGGTTATGTTATAAATCAGTGTTGCCACAAAGCCCTAACCAACTGAGGGGGAGAACCCCAACCCCAACATTAAAACCACAACAACAAAAACCCCAACAAAACAAATAACAGACATTCACATAAAAATGACCACAAAAATGTTTTTATTTCCCTTCCAAAGCTGAGGGCTGTACCCGATTCTACAAGGAAATGTACTGGGAATTACTGCCCATATTTACATGCCTGTTTCATATTCTTGAAGTGCTTATCTGAAATCTCCCAAMAGTCTCCTATTAACAAACCTTCATCCTTTTCCTTCCTGCTCTAATCTGGGGTGAGGTTTTTTGCCTTGCATGATGCCATTCCTGTACCTTAGCAAAAGTGACACCACCTGTCAGAAGGTGAGCAGGAATGGATGTAGCTCTAAGTGTGGCACCATACTCTTCCCTGTAATCCATTCTGAAACAATAAATTTAAAGGATATTCAAGTTTTCACCTCTCTACCCAGGTGTGCCTGGTATAAGATGCAACTTCAGAGTCTGATGTTAATGCTGAAAAAAAATACTTTGGWGCTGCAGGATCGAGACTCATATGCATTGTAAACATAGAGATAACTGAATTAGTTTATATTTACCCCRACAAAGTGAATGCACTACAAGTAGGATAAACCATTCTTTATGTGTGCTGAATGCTGGAGAAAACCAGGCAGAAGTCCATGCAAGTATGCACTGAGATATACAGGGAAAATAAGTAAAAGCAGACTATACAAAAACTACCAGTTATCTTTGGTCTTTGAAAAACCAAATTACTTGTACATGCAGTTAGATCCTTAAAAAAAATTCCCCTTGCTACTCCTGGAGTCACTGAAAACTGCTGGTAATTTTGAAAGAAGAAATAGTTCCCCGTGTTGAAATTAACACTGTTTTGCCAAGTACAGTATTTTCAAAATTCAAATACTGCACTGTTTCAGTTTATCCAAGCCCCTGACAAGASAGTCACAGTATGCAGTGACCCAGCACTGGGACAGATTGCCCAGAAAGGGTGTGGAGTGTCCCTCACACTGGGGATATTCCAGAGCCATGTGGACACAATCCCATGTCCTGTSCTCTGGGGTGACCCTGCTGGAGCAGAGAGGTTGGAGCAGGTGACCCYRCTGTRGTCCCTTCCAGCCTGACCATTCTCAGAACACTCTACACATCTCTTTTGAAACTGGTACTTGTACAGAAGGGTTTGTGGGGCAGGTGAGAATCGAGAAWGCCCTGACTTTTGCCAGCTGTTAAAGATGTAGCCAGATGTGAGAAGAGCACATTCCCAGGAGAAAACAGAGCTGGTGCCTGCTTTCACTTTTCAATCTCTGGTACTGATGTTAGAGTGAAGGCTGGCCACTCACACCACGCTGGCACAGAGCACTGCAGAAACACACAGCACTTTGGGGGGACTCCATCGCAGGCTACACTTCTCAGCAGAGCAAAAAATTGGGGCTTCTTGCTTGAATATAAAAAGCCCCCTGGCTACCACCTGAGAAGTGAAGTAACCTGAACTGAAGGGTTAAACCCCCCAGAGCAAGAAGGGCACTCTTTTTGTTTCCTGGGCCTGAGAATTTTGTGGTGACCATTTATATAAAAAAGCAGGCATTGCTGGTTAGATTTCTGAATGATGTGTGCTGGCAGGCACAGCAGGGCTGGGGCCTGATAGAKCCTGGTAATGCCAAACTTGATGAGATTTAGGAATCACGGAATCATTTAGGTCGGAAAAGACCTCCATGATGATCAAGTCCAAGCTGTGCCCAATGCTCACCTTGTCCCCAGCSCAGAGCACTCAGTGCCACCTCCAGTCACTCCTTGGACACCAAACCTCCCTGGGCAGACTGTTCCAATGTCTAATCACCCTTTCAGTGAAGAAATTGTTCCTATTGTCCAACCTGAGCCTCCCCTGGTGCAACTTGAGACTAAGCCCTCTCCTCCTGGAGTGCTGAACTGCAATGAGGCTTGGATAGGGAGGCACAGGTGCTCGAGTACCTGGCCAGAGCTTGGCTGAGGAAACACCACAGGAACAACCTCATGTGGCTTTTGTCCAGAGAAAGGCGACAAAAGCTGGGGAAGGGTCTGGAGGAGAACTCCTGTGAGGAACACTGAGGCAGCTGGGGCTGAACCTGGAGAAAAGGGGATCGGGATGATGTTACTGCTCTGCACAACTCCCTGACAGGAGGGCATAGCTCCAGGGAACAGGGACAGGACAAGGGGAAATGGCCTCAGGCTGGGCCACGGCAGGTTCAGGTTGGACATCAGGAGSAATTTCTTCACAGATGTGATTAAACATTGGGAGGGGCTGCTCAGGGCCGTGGCCGAGTCCCCCATCCATGGAGGTGTTTAAGGACTCGGCACTGGTTGACAAGGTGGTGGAGTGGTGGCTTGGACTGGATGATCTCGGGGATATTTTCCAGTCTCTCTGACCCTACGATTGTTTCTGCCAGCCCTCCCGCCAGCCCGCTCCGGGCCGCCTCTGCCGGAGAGGGGACGGGGAACCCGGCGAGAGGCACCSGGGCGCTCCGCCACCTCCAGCCCGGCCCGGGGAGCCCACGCCAAGGGCTGGGGGGGCTCCGGTGTGGGAA
>NW_026623444.1:1084537-1119969 GCF_030028575.1 Malurus melanocephalus | reverse complement strand
CGGCCGCAGGGGGTTGGGGATGGAGGGGGGGGTGGGAGCTTCCAGGTGCGAGGGCGTGATCCTGAGGGAGGCGCGGGGATCGTGCCCTGCCCCGCCGTGTGCCCTCAGGGAAGGTGCGGTGGGCGCCCGACCAGACAAAAGGAGCGGGGCTGCGGGGCTGAGCACACGTGAATATTCCTGCAGTCCGCTCGTTTTTTTTTCTCAGGGCCATTAAACTTTGCGTGTAGTTTATTCGCATGAGATCGTGGGAAGGGCAGGTGCCACAGACCTCCCCCAGCCGCTGTGTTACTCCGTGCCCCCCGGACTGGCGTAAAAATCGTCCCCCGCCTCCTCCTTGACAATAATTGATAGAATGGCCCTATTTTTTTCAGAAATAGAAGGCCTCGCTGTAGTTTACCAGATGTTCTGCAGTTCTTTGAGCGGGAGCATGAACAAGTTCTTTACTACCTCATGAGGAAAACTGCATTTTTGAGTGCATCCTTTCACATAGGTATCTGCAGCACCCATCTGCTTGTGTTGTAAAGTTATTCACACTCCTAGAAACCCATTCACAAACTGAAGAAAAAAAACCTGTAATTTTACTGTGTTGGTCATTAAGTTCAAACACAGATTTTTATGCATTCAGTTAATTTTTCTGACCTACTTTTTCTTTTTTTAAAATCCATTAGCAAGATCAAAAAGGCTCAGCTTAGCGCCAGAGTGATTTTTTTCTTCAGCAAGGGAAGGTGTGTTTTTACATCAGTACAAGTGTAAGGGGAAAATGTGTTTTTACATCCGTTCTTAAATTTTTATGGCTCGGGTGGTTCCCTGACAGTGTGTTTATACATCATGGCTGCAAGCAGGTACCTGTGATTCTATAGCCTCTCTCTTCATTTGGGTTCCTCAAGTTCCAGATATGTTCACTGACCCGTGGTGCAGCTGGAATTTCTGTGCATAGCTGTGTRCTCTACTCTCAGGCACAAAGTCACTCATACTACTATACAGGCAAAAAAAAAGTGTTTTTCTGCTGTTTTACTGCCATCAGAATTAGGCTTTGTACCTGGTCTAATTTCCTCTGTGTGGCTTTTCTCCTGATTATTCACTGCTAATGGCTGCTCTCTGTTTTATATAAAAAATACTTGGAACTCCCAGAAGCTTTGATTATCCCTGCAAGACAAGAACAGAATGAGGAGCAGTAGGATGAGCGATTCCATGGAGTATTTTTCCAGTACAAATGTTTGAAACGAAGGAAAAAGAACTTAGAAAATGGCCCAGAGCAACAGCAGATGAGGGCAAAAAAAATTCTGGTGTCTGTCTTCAGTGCCATCATGTGAGCCTGTGTGGCACATTGTGACTCTGTTTACCAGCCAGAGAGGGTGGCATCGTGTCACTGATTTCACAAACTSCTGGGAAATACAGCTGCGATCTGGGAGCAGGAGTTCTGAAGCCAGTGGGTGAGAAGTGTGTAAATCAGAATTGTAAAGCAGGTAGCGGTGTTTATTTGGGAGCGCTGTGCCGAGCAGGGGAGCGAGGGGTGACAGATCAGGATTGTTGTGACGTGCAGAACACGGAAAGTCCTTGCTGCAGAGRTGGGAACTGCGCTAATGCAGATCACTGAGGTGTCGTGTCCTCACCCGCTGCACCTGTGAGGGCCCTTCACGCTTCCTCCCCATCACCTTGAACAACACTGATGATGATTTCTGCTCCCTGTTATTGCTGTTCTCATGTGACAGCCCCTGGAACAAGACTGAGTTGCTGCTCCTGTAATGTCACTTGTCCCCAGTGTGCTGTTTCCCAAGGATGTGACACAGCAGCGTTCTGGAGGGTGATTGCCTTCAGTGGTGTGGCTGCACTGTGCCCCTGAACCAGGGACCAGGGCCATTATTCGTTCATTCAGCCATATTTAGGATTAAAATCTTGCTGGGACACAAATTATCTAAAACCAGGTGGACGTACCCCTCTTGAAATAGTGCAAAGCATCCAAAAAAAATGTCTTGGTTAAAAAGCAAACCARACTGTTTTTGACATTGGAGCATTGTGCTTTGGATTCCCCTTAATACCTGTTGAATCGCTCACCTTGCTTTCAGGATAAGAGCTGTTGGGGAAATTCCTCAAATTGCTGTTTGTGCTCAGCATTGGGCTTTTGTGTAAATGTTTTGTTCCTTGAGCTCCCCAAAAGTTGTAGCCAGGAGAGGCCCCAGTTCGTGCCATGGATGGGGAGTGTTGGGGAGGGGTCCTGCTGTGGCAGGTGGGGTTGTGGAGGGCAGTGCTTGAAGAGTCCTAATTCTGAGCAWTGTCTGTGCTCCTGCATCTCTTCGTTTGGCTTTTGTTGCTGTAGTAGCAAGTGCTTTATTTACTTTAAACCAGGGCTCTGCTAGTTTAGTGTGTCATGTTTCCTCTGGCTCTCACAGTTTCAGGCTCTTATCCTTCCTGTCCTCTTCTTGGCCAAAACACTTGCTGTTTCTGCAGCCTCATCTCTCTCAGATGTGGATTATGATCTTCATGTTGCTTTGCCTCTCACTGGGGCATTGGGAAAATTGTGTATTTGAGGAGGAGGGCAGTTTTTTGGTTAGGAAAAAAAACTTTTCTAGGTCCTGCTCGTGTTGTGGTCTTGGCCATACATAATCAGACTTTTTGCCAACCATAATTTTATTGTTGAGGGGTAGTAGACAGTGTTCATGCAAGTTTTTAACAGAGACTGACAGTAATGAGGTGAATATAGATTAACCTTATTTAACTGTGAAATCAAATTGGTGAGTTACCGTTTTGTGGAAGGCCAGTGACAGAAGCAGGATTTTATTTCCCCATGTTTTCTGGTGCTCAGTACCACAATAGACCTTTGCCTCTGGAACAGATCTGTGGCTATATTGGCAATTTTTAAGTTCTTCAGGTTACTGTGTTTATTAAATAAGTCATCTGCCTTTCAGAGAGAATTTTTTTAAGCTACAGTTCAGTAAAACAGTTGAGTGAGCCTTGTTCCTGCAGTGGTTGCTGCTGACCTGGATTATCCTCTGGCCCTGCATGTTCTGAGGCTCCACAGGAGCTTTTTAGGAGGGGACACAGGAATAGCTGAAGTTGGTGAGAGGAGGGGTGGGGAGCAGTGGGGGACAGCATTGCTTCAGGGAAAAATACCAAAGAAACCACAGACACTGAGGCTTCTTGGTAGTGATATCTGTAACATGTAATGGTACAGCAGTCACTAGGGGCTTTTAACAGCTTTAATTTCTTTAATTGTTCGTTGATACTTCTGCAGGGCCGGTAATGTGTTTGAGCATGCTATGGGTCAGTCAGCATCATTGCTTCTCAAAGGGTTGTTGGTATAATATGGAAAGTAAAAGTCAATTCAGAACTAACTTCATCTTTTGTGTTTTGGCAGGTTTAAAAAAATGGCTGAAGATGGCAGTGATGAGATTATGTTTATTTGTAAGTATTAGGAAAAGGATCTAACTCTCATGGCATGTGACTTGTCTACTCAGAATGCTTGAAATTAAAGACTAAAACAGATTTTAAAATTTTATTGAGAACAATACTTCATGWAAAGGAGGCTCAAACAGCTGATGGATGAATAGAGAGAAGGTTGTGTAATTTAAGCATCCACATTCTGATCCTGTTGGCAAACACACAATGAAACCTCTGAATGTGAGTTGTTAGCAGCACAGCTTTTTCATGGCTGAAGTGAGTGAGATTGAAGGTCTAACACTCATGTAAGCCCTTTGTTTACACAGCCWGCTTCAGCAGCCAGGGGTGTCTGGGGATAGCTCTGAGCTCTGGCCTGACCTGGGGATCCTCTCCTCCGCCAGAGGGGGAGGCAGACTCATGATTCTTTCAGGATAAGCCCAGTTTGAGATGGACCAACTGCCCTGGCAGGTGAAATTTTGGCATTCACTGCCTGTGCTGTTTGCTCTGCCCTCTGTGTTACCCTGAGTGCCAAGCTGGGCTCTGTGACCTGGCTCTGGGCTCCTGGTGGGTGAGGGAGGGCTGAAGCAGTGTTTTGCCCAGGGTGGACAGTGTCCTGTGCTTGCTGGAGCTTGGCTGGCAGGTTTGGATCAGCCCTCACCTTTGTCACCAGCCTGGACATGCARGACCTCGATGGAAAAGAGTTAGAGATGTAGAGTCCACTCACCTCCTTGGGTGAGRAGAGAGGCCCCAGGTGGTGTGSATCCARTCAGGGCAGAGCAGAATGGAGCACRTRTCCTTGCTTTTGTATCCACAGGATTTTACCTCTGATGGCTCCACAGCTGCATTTTGGCAACTGTCAGAAAGTTCCACTTCTCCCTCCACCACAGATTCCTTCAAAAATAGTGTTGACTGCTGGACATTTTTACTGAGAATAGTGTTTACCTTACCTTCCCCTTCATGAAAAGATTCTGGTGGACAGCAGAAAGAATGGGGATGTGGTGCCATTCCCTAATTAGATARAAGGTGTCACACAACATGATTTTCTCGACTGTGGTCATTGAATATCTTGATCTTTTTCTTATGCTCTTCATAATTAAGTGTTTCCCATAGGATATAGGAACTGCTTATGTTCTGAAAAAGTTGTTATAAATGACACTGTGCACTCCCATAATTAACACCCTTGAATATGTGTTTCACAGCCAGAGAATTGTGGAATATGGTGCAGTGCACAGGACAGCTGTAGGCTGAGCTCTAATGCCATTGCTCTGTGGACAGCACTTGCTCATGGATCCTTTCCTCTGACACAGCAGCAAGCCAGACTGGACAGTTCATTCTGCTGAAAAATGATGGGAAGAGCTGATKGTCTTGTTCCTTGGCTCACCAGAGCTCAAACAGCTCTACAGGAGGCAGTGACCAGGCTGCAATTCTCTTTGTGTCAAATATATGTGTATTTTCACAGCCAGGCTGGTTTTAATTTGCCAGAAGAAACATGAAGCACTTTGAGATCCCTTGTTTCAGAAGTCCTTTTGTTCACTGGGATGAATACCTGGGGGAGGTATACCGGTTAGAAGCACAGAGTAGCTTTACCAGAGGGGATATACCTTGAAATGACATAGTTTTTGTCATCCCAAAAATGGTGTAATAATCCTCTACTTTGCACCTTTTCTGGGTGTCCTTGTAAGTGTGGAGCTCAGATGGAGAAGGCACCACAGCAATATAACCCCTGTGTGTTGATCTCTTGTGAAGCTGTGTCAGCAGCTGACCAGGCAGGGCAGTTTGACAGCTATTTTTTCCCAGTGGAGCCATGTATAAGCATTTGGAATCCTGTTAAGTTAGCTTATTTTAGAAAGCCTCAAATTATCCTCATCTGAAAATTGTTTCTTAGGAACCACTCAGTTCTGAGTGATTTACAGCCACTTAAACTARAAGTTAATTTAGGTAAGCTGACGGTGAGTTAAGTGGCCAGAACTGTTTTGCAGCCAGCTGACTTGTTTGGAAAAGCACCAGAAGGTACCTTGGAGGTCTCTGTGCTGCCCTGTGGGGGAGAAGTGTGTGTGGCCRGGCAGAGCTGGGCTCCCAGAGTGCTGGTGCCAGTTCTGCTGCTCCTGTCACTGGAAACACCACCCTACCCTGTTTATAACATYCAGCTCCTGGGGGAGGCAGTGGTGTGGTTTTCTTTAGCTGCTCTATCTGAAGAATAATGAAATCTTTAAGCAGAATATTTACTGTGGACGTAGGTAATTATTTTCCTTTGAGAGAGACTTTAAACAGTTGTCTCCTGATGGCACTGATCATAGTGTGTGTTATCTCACCTACACAGGTGCCAGCTATCAGCTTGGTGTTCAATTATTCATGTTCTTTTAAGCAATATAAATAAGCATCTGCCTCTCTACGTTTGTATTTATTTGGCCTGGTGCAAGGTTTCTCTTGAAAGAGGGAGGAAACTTAYCTTACAAAAGTGTTTTCCATCAACSTTTCCTGTCTTGCTTCCTTACAGGGTGTGAGGACTGTGGGCAGTACCATGATTCAGAGTGTCCTGAGCTGGGCCCGGTGGTGACAGTCAAAGACTCCTTTGTATTGAGCAGGGCAAGGTAAGAAATGTTTGTGTTAGTCYTTTAAAACATTTGCTGCTCAGTGGATGTCAACACTGACAGCTGGAAAGTGAAGTCCCAGGAGACTGCAGAAATCTACAGRAAGCACATGGCCTTGATTAAATAGAAAAATTGATGTATGCACTAAAGTGCTGCACTGAATTGAAGCCAAAAAAATAACTTGCTGTTCATCAGGACTCGGTTTCTTTGCTGAGGTTTCTGGCAAGGAGTCAGGTGGTGCCAGATGGGGTGATGACTTCAGTCGTGGTTGAGTACCTGCCACTTTCATCCCGCTCAGATACACACTGTTAGTTTCAGAGAAGTRTGTGAGGATTTCTCATTCATGTGAATGGTTGTGTCCTCCTGCTTSCTATGTACTCTGTCATTCCTCCACTTAGTAGCAAAACAAGTTGTTCTCATTATTGTGGGTTTTTGCAGATGATTAGGGGTAATAGTTCTGTCAGCAAATCTGTGACAGTGCAGCAGAAACATTCGCGTTTGCCAAAAGAAACAAATAGACTCAATCTAGTTGGGAGAAAATAACACTGAGTGGTGATTTTTACAGGGAAAGACAATCAGGTGCTGTCAGCAAAATTCATATTAAGGTGTAAAATGTAAGGCTGAGGAAAAGAACCAACTATTGTGAAGATGTAGTAAAGATCCAAAAAGGGAAATGTTCAGATGGATTGGTGTGTTATGTAATGTGTGTGGGGCTTCCATACTTTTTCTTGGGAAGTCACAGGCAGAAAASAGGCACGTGGGCAGCAAGTCTGGCACATCCTGGCTATGTAGGCCGTGCTGYGYATTCCCAGGATAATTTWGTAACAAAYACTGGATTGCTGGATCTGCCACGTRAGTGCTGTGACTCTTTGGCCTGAGSAGGATGCACTTGGTGTGTCTTGTGTACAGTGGCTGCACCTGTGCRGGAGCTGTCCCTGCCTTTCTGGGCCTTCCCAGAAGAGGAATTTCCCTGCACTTCCTGTCAGGAACTGCCTTCCTGTGCCTGGAAACCTGCCCTGGATGATCCCCTGCAGTAGCTGTTAATGCTTAACAGCCCTGACAATACAGGTGCTTGAGGGTAATTTAAAAATACCCCTTGAAATAATAGAGAGTTTGGGATGGAGGTGTTTTTTTCTTACACACTGGGCAGTATAGTAACTCTGTAGTCTGTACTACACAGATTTGATGACAAATTAAACTATTATTTCCTACTTTTTTTTTTTTTTTTTTTAATCTATTACTCTTGCTTTTTGTGTAGTGGAAAATTACCGTAGTGTCCAGATGTTCCATCGGGGAATGTTTGCAAATATGGTGCATGCACTTGTTTTCAGTCTCCTTTGGCCGTTTTCGCTAGTGGAAGTGTGGGCTGCTGGACAGTAGACTTGAAAGCSGAATTTAAAATTGACCATTTTACAGATAAATGTACTTATTTTCCTGTAGAGTTTACACCTGGAATCAGGTAAGATAAGAAAAGGAAAGGAGAAATATAATTGCAGCCTTTACTTTACATCTCGGGAGCAGTAGCTGAAAGTGAATTATCTGAGGTTGAGGGCGAGTTTAACCACAAACTGGATATGAATCTTTTAAAAACAGTCTACTTGCTTAACCACATGTTTGTTGTTCCCTCTGTCTTAYTGAAAAGATAAAATGGATGCTTTATCATTAGAAGTGTTGAGAAACATCTGCTGAACTTCTCTGACACCGCATATTCATGATGCAAACTGAAATAATTTTTTTTCAATTCATTAGCTTATCACTATGATTGCAGTCTTTTTGTAGTTCTCTTTATTTAGGCAGTAAAGCAGTTCTGCCACTGTCAACTCCTACACAGTAGCCAGTAGCCTGTCACATTATTTTTACCTTTCCATCTGTTAGCACAGAGCTGCAAAAACAGAATTGCATTTGGTCTGTAAAACCAAAACGGTGGGGCCAGTCATGTGATTTTTTTTTGGGGAAGATATTCTCAGTGTATTATGTATAGTAACAATATTTACTACATACGTTCTTCCCAGAAGCTTGTTTGGGAAAAGAGAGAAGCTGGGAGCACAGAAGTACTTGTCATCAATGTGTCAGTGTTTGTAATAAGGGAGCTACAAGACAGAAGGAAAATTTCCATCTTAAGGGCTATGATCTGCATAAGTCTGCAAAGTGTTAATTTGGGGAGGAATAGAGGTTATTTTTTAAAATAAGCATGATCACAACCGAAGATCTGTAGAGTCAGAGGATAATTTTTTTAGAAGAGGCCTCAGGGAGTTCCAGTGAGAGCTAACATCCATGCTCAACTGCCCATTTTTCTCATTTTTGTGTGCTGTCCTGGAGAAGAGAAGGYTTCAGGGAGACCTTGCAGCAGCCTTTCAGCTGTGCAGAGGGCTGCAAGAGAGCTGGAGAGGGACCTTTCATCAGGAACTGTAGTGACAGAACAAGGGGGAATGGTCTTAAACTGAGAGMGAGTAGGTTTAGATGAGAGATCAGGATTGAGCTTTCTCAAGTAGTCATTGATTTGGGCCTCCTCCACTGCTGGTAGTTGTTCCCCTCTATTTATAAATCCTCACAGAACTTAGGGTGTATTGATCAGAAGGCTTTGCTGCTACCAGAGATTGGAGAAATCAATGYTGACTTCTTTATTCCTTGGGTTCTTGCATAACTAAATGCATAACTGTTGCTGCATGAGGTGGTRTTCAGCCAAAGGTTGGACTTGATGATCTCAGAAGTCTYTTCCAACCTGATTGATTCTGTGATTTATTTTTTCCCATCAATTCTCTCTTCAATGTTTAGATCATCTCTGCCTTCTAACTTGGAGATAAGACAGCTGGAGGATGGGACTGAGGGYGTGTTTGCTCTGACTCAGCTGGTGAAACGTACCCAGTTTGGCCCCTTTGAATCCAAGAGAGTTCTCAAGCTGGAGAAAGAATCAGTTTTCCCCCTGAAGGTAAGGCACAGAACACAAAAAACAATTACACTGAGTGAGTTTAACCTGTGATGAACTAATGCTGTCTCATTCTCTGGAAAGAAAGATGCGTGCAGGGGGGATTATCTGGAACATCTTTAAGGTGTGCCCTGTAAAGGGGGAGCTAAAGAAAGATTCTCTGAGCAAGGAATGGAAGAACCAAACTAGAAGCTCAKCTCTTTTAATGAGTCTCTTCAATTTGATTGAATTTGCCTAATGAGCTACGTGTGCATTAGTTTTATGGAATATGCAGAATAAGTGGGGTTTTTCCTGTCTTGCCTTTGTTTTATTCCTCTCTTGACAAGTTTTGGTAGGAAAAATGCTACATTAAAAATGAAATTCTGTCTTAGTTTTCAGTAATCTCTAAGTCAGAAGTAAAGATTCAGAAATGTAACCTCAGCTTATGGCAGTTTGGATTCTCCTCCACTCTCATGTGTCCAGTAATTTTTTTGAGAAACTGGTGGTTATAACAAGAATTCTTATGATAGGGGTTCACTTTGTTCCCATCTTGTCTGTCTCAGACTTACTCATCTAAAGGTGTGACTCAATGAAACATGCCTAATGCAAGACTTGAGGCTTGCTTTGTCCCTGATGTACACTGGAAAGAAACCATTGCAAAAGCAGAAAATAATATTTTTTCCCTTAACTTTGTATCATTTCTTAGAGGTTTTATTCTGTGCACATTTTTCTTGGCAGGTSTTCCAGAAGGAAGGGCCCCTGGTCTATTTTGACACCACAAACGAAGATGATTGCAACTGGATGATGATGGTGCGCCCAGCCACCGAGTATGAGCATCAAAACTTAACTGCCTTCCAGCATGACAATGACATTTACTTCACCACCTGCCAGGACATCCCCCCGGGAACTGAGCTGCGAGTGTGGTATGCAGCTTTTTACGCCAAAAAAATGGAAAAGCCAGTGCTGAAGCAGGTCACTAGTGTTGCCAATGGTATGTGTGGGGGCCTTTCTTCCTTCCTAAGGGCCCAGTGCTGGCAGGGACTGATAGTCCCTGCCTGTTGGAGTGGACAGTGCTGTTTATCCAGTAGGCTCTTATCCTGCAGAGTCAGGCCAGCTTGCACACGTGGGTGCTCTGCAGGAGGAAAGCGTAGATTCTTCATTGTGAGACAGCCAGGTTTTTTAAAAGCAGGTGGCCTAGGTAATGGTTCAGCCTCTTCAGAGTGAACAAACTGGATAAATGGTCCTTAGCTGAAGAATTGGTGATTGTACCAAAACCATTTCTGGGTGGAGCAGCAAAAGAGCTCAGGTATCAGAAGAATCTATGCACATTTGCTCAAGAAACCATTTTTCTTCATTCTTCAGTTGCAGTGGAGATGTTTTGGTTTTGCACAGAACTGTTACATGGTTCTAAAAAACTACCATTTGTCTTAAGCAGCCTCAGGGACCCACCAGAGTAAGATCCATGTGATAATGCATTGGAAAGAAAGACAGCAGATATTTTAGAATCTGAAATTGCCACATGTCTGTTGTTCTTTGCCCCTTTGTTTTCTCCTGCTTTTCCATTTCTGYAGATGAAAGTCAAGGTCCTTTGGCATTGCAAGGGTGTTTTCTTCCTGCTCTTGAGCTGGGAGTACTCCCTGGGTGTTATTACTGCTCTGCTGGGTGTAATTTGGGGTGACAAATGCTTGGGGAGAGACCACTGCATCAGCGTCAGCTTTGTGGCTGACCTTGATTGTAAGCAGAGTGTCAAGTGCTACAGCTGGATCAATGCAGTTAATAGGTTTCTGAACTCTGAGATGTTTCCAATTGATATTAACTGAGAGGTTTCATAATTTTCTTCTTTAACCTGTTTGTGTATTTTTCTGGGGTGATGGCTATTTAAAAATACTGTTTAAGTATGTCCTKCCCTCTCTGTTCAGTGCTTTCACTGTACACTCCACAGTATTTAAGGCATGTTGAGTGAGATTCAGGTATAAGAATTTCTTGGTTCAAATTCAAGTGAAAATGTTATTTTCAAGCCTGTTAAAGAGTACAAAATTTTTGACAGTGGTTACTGCCCTCGGAGCAAGAGTCAGAGGGTCTGGAAAGTAAAGAAGATGAACTGTTTTTCCTCTTCACAGATACGTCCTTGGCAGCGATGGAATCTGATAAAGAGGGGAGTAATAAGGTCTCTTTGAAGCCTTCATCTGCTGTCTTACCCCATAAAAAAAGCAAGAAATCCAGCATGCTAGCAGCTGACCCMGCAGGTAGGCAAAATTACAGTGCTTTTAAGAGAGAGAGAGAGGACAGGTACAGGTCTGCAGAGCTGTTCGGTGTAACACTGCTGCACATATATCGTGGATGTATAACTTTGACAAATACTAATTCAGAGAGGATTGGGAAGTCTAGATTTTTCTTTTCATTTTTGTGGACATAGTGTCTAAAGTACATACAAGTTAAAAAGTGACAGAGGGGCCAATAAAMTTTTAGGCAGATGATTTTCATGAGAACCACAACTGCTGCTGACTTTGGAGGTGGTTAGAGTTGGGATGGGGACAGTCCCAAAGAAAATCTTCATTCTGCCTATGCAAAGTATAATAATTCAAATGATCAGGTCAGCTTCTAGAAGAAAACATAAGGCTRTGGGCAMATGTCTGRAAAYGACAAGAACACTGGCCATCCCCAAATTACAATAATACCACAGTATATACTGCTGTTAGAGTTCAGTCTGTTCTAGATCACATAAACTCCAATTTAAATCAACTTAMAAGCAGTACATATCCTCTTGGTAAAGAACATGTGGCTGAGGAAATACCTAGTGGTGTCACAGGAACTCTGTCCCAAGGATTCATTATGGAGCAGTKCTCCCACCTCCCACTCTCTGCTAAGTGGGACAGTCAAATTAAGAACCCACTTAACACACATTTGCCAAAGTACACTCAGAGTACACAGGATCAAAAGAAAACTATTCTGGGTCTGCTCTTTTAGATGTTATTTTCCTAAATTTTGCTTATTAATAGTAAAAGTAGCCAGGAGGAGAGAGGAAAGTTATAGGTGTGTACGGAGCCATTAATCAGTAGATCCATTTGTCTGCTTGGATTTGTCACAGCTGAATTGTGAAGTCAGCTGGGGAGCTGTCTTTTAGTTTGGCATTATTGATTTTCTGGGGGTAAAATGAATAATTGGAACAAGCCCTCCCACATCCTTCACCCTACTGCCTGAAAGTCCAACTCCAGTAGGAGCAAAATGCTTCCTGTTATATTTTGGGAACCCTGAAGTGTTCCCACTGGTGTTTTGGTGCTTCCAAAACAAAATGTTCTTTTGGTTCTGTTTGCCCCAAGCCATACAAAGTAGCTGCCAGCTGTCAGATCTGTGGTTCCGAGTCAGGCTGCCCTGCAGCTGCCCTGGAAGGCTGAGGGAGTGGGAGATTCAACAGGACCTGACTCTTCCTGACAAACCAGTGCAAGGAACAACTAAGGAGCGAGGGAAGTGCAGAGTCAGGGACAATTAGCTTAGGCACAATCTTGGTTTGCTGGTTTTGTCCTCCTGGACAGAGCCCTCAAGAAGTTGTTTATGTATCCTGTGAAGAATAAACTTCTGTTGCTGTGTTGCCAAGTCATTTCTTATTTRTTTATTTCAGCATGGATTAGATCGCACCTCTGTGGTGCAGTGTGTTGAATGTAACTTGCAGCAGGAAATAACCTCTGCCTCAGAGAATCCTTTATTTCAGTTTMAAAGCCAACACTGAAAAGAAGGAAGAACTTTACTGTCCCTTTACAGATGGGATCCTCAGTCAGAGAGAGATGAACTGACATGTAATGGTCAGCCAGAAAATCTGTGGCAGAAACTGAGGCGCAGTTTGAATTCCCTTTGTTGCCATTCACTTACCCTGACTTCAGTGTCATCCACCTCTGGAGGAGTCTTATACACTGTGGAATATTCAGCTTTTTGTGTGCCAAACAAAATCTCTGAGTCAGTTCAGATTTATCAGATCCTCTTGAGAAATTCAAACATATCAYCCAAGGACTAAAATACAAAGGACTATGAACAGACTATTTTTTCCTGTTCTTTTTTAATTCCAGTTTCATTTTTGCCCTAATTTCTTCTTTGTTTTCTTTACCTTTCTTGAGTTRATGTGTTAATTAAAGTATTAATGTGGTGATTTCACAGCACAAACCCAGGTTTTCATTGTCTTCACGCTTACTTCCATTAATCCAAATGTTCTTACTCTGCAATGCCCTTCACAGAGAGCAGGGAGGTTTCTCCTGCTTCTCTCCTCAGATGACTCAGAAGAAGACTGGTAACTCTGGTTTTAAAGGTGCTAAAAATTGCTTTATGTTGTGCCTTTTACGAGCATTGTTCTTTAGAAAGTGATAGAGGAGCCCTCAGGACTTTACAAGAGTATTGGTAGTCTGTCCTGGCATCATTCATATTTTCTGATGTTTCAACTCTTCATGTTTGGAAAACCCTGAAGTGGTCCCAGCTGCCCCCAAGGGCCTCTTGCTGCTTAAATTGTACCTGGTGGTACTCAGGGAGTTAGTGCAAGATAAACAAAGCTGCAGGGGTTTGCCACCTTCCCATTTTCAAAGCTTTTCAGTATTTCTTGTTGTGATTTAGTGAACACTCCAGAAGGCAGTGGAACAGCAGAAGCAAAGCCCAACCACTGGACGTGTAAAGTGTGCTCATCTGCTTTCCAAGAGCCCCAGCTGCTGACAGGTAGGAAGTGCTAGAAATTCATGGGAGAGCACTGAAAATCAGCAGAATTCTGCTCTTCCACAGCTGTGAAGCCATGCACCATCCATGGTGCAGTGAGATAAAAGTTTTAAATTTCATGTTCCTTTAAGGAAAAGAGTAATAGGGAAGGTAGAGCAGGGATATTTTGGATATTTTTACCATGGCAGTGGTCAGTCTCTGCACAAASAAAAGTGATGCTGAGTCTAGAAGAAATAAAACTTGTCTAGAAGATGATGTGACCATCAGGAAAATCAAGGCTAAGGAGCTGCATGAGCACTGTGAGGGTCAGTGATGCCAGGTTATACTTTTTTATATTGTCCATCTGGTATTTATGGCACAGATTTAGTAAAGGTGTTAAAGTACATTCTTTTTTCTGCATTTCATTTGCAGCTATTTTATGCAGTTTTCAGGAGAACTTAGAATATTTAGAAGCTTCGGCCATGTGATGAATTATTTTTGAAAACGTAATTTAGGTCAGTGGATAACTTGGGCATTTGTAAAAACGTACCCATTGTTAGAAACAGAAACTTTTTACTGTGATATCTAACAAATCTCCTTAAAAATTCAGTTCTTATGACTATTTAATAAATATGCTTTGATTTATGAAGGTATTGTGACTGCTTTTGAAATTATTTGAAGTGTGTCCCTGCAAAGTGAGATGGTCCTGCTAGATGGGCTTCAGCTGGTTCCATTTGAGTATTTAAAGGATGGTTTCTTCCTTACTCTCCTGTTCTTCCCTCTCTACACAGAGCACTTGCTGAGCCACCTGGAACAAGCCAAAGGTGTCCCCCCAAGCAGCCAAAATGATGCTGAGAAAGCAGAGAAAGCAGCAGAGGCTGCCCCAGCGGATCAGCCTGTGGCGAGTGATGGAGCCAGTGCCAGCACAGACTCGAGGAGAAAGGCCAGGAGGGGRAGAAAGGCCAAAACAGCAAAAACAGAAACACCTCTTGTCATMGATGAGGAGAAGGATTCTGCAGGTAAAACAGAAACCTAGAAAATGCTAAGCAGTATATCTACTTATAYATCTGTGTTGATGCAGAAAGGTCTGAAAAGCAGCAGAGAGACAATATGGATGTTTTTAGAGACATCACTGAAGCTCCCAATTCACAAGTTTTGTTAATTATTTCTGAGGGCTTTGTTGCAGCACCCACACTCAGATCACCTGCATTCTCCTGTGATKGTTTGTGGAGAGCCCCAGAGAAACACAGGCTGGTGATTATGAGACCTGCAGGAAGGAACAGGAGAGGAAGCATCCTTCCTCTCAAGAGATGTCTTTCTCTTTCTGCCTTAAGGTTTAGTCTGGAAAGGATCTTACTTTCCTTACATCCCTTGAAGGGATGTTCTAATAGGAAATTCCATGATCTATGGTCAGCTGACCCTTCAGTAATAGATTTGAAAGRCAAGAGGTCAGAAGAAAGTGAGATGTCCCTGCCCATGGCAGGGGGTTGGGTGAAGTGACTTATAAGAATCCCTTTCAACCCACACTGTTCTGTGATTCTGTGAACATGTTTGTGGACGATTAGCTTGTCCAGTGCCATATCCTATTACAAATTCTGCTTCTGAGGTTTTACTCCCASCTGTCCACATTACTCCTGTATTTATTTCTGTGCTGTGTTTGCAGTGGAACGTGTGGCTGACCCTGTCGCTGAGGTCCCTCCTGAGGAGGTGGCCCTGCCTCCAGCTCCAGAAGAGAGGATTATGGATTTGGTTTTAGGAAAGGTGCCCAGCACCACAAACAGCATCAGCTCAGTGACAAAGTAAGTGTTCTGGGATACAGAATTTCCTCTTAGTTTTAGCTAAGATTGTGTAGCATGCAGCAGTTCTGCTGGAATTCTGGGCCCACAAATGCTCTTTTTTATCAGCATAAAATTATGTGCTGCTGCTGCTGCTCCTGCAAGAGGTGATTTTGAGTGCCACAGAGATGGCTTGTGTACTGGAAATGGTGAAATATTGGTGGTAGAGAGGCATAAATGAGATTCTCATTTTTCATTATGTTACTGCTTTAATTCAGTGTTTCCAAAAGCCTCCTGCAGCTGCAAGGTGAAATTGCCTGTCTGATCACTAACATTCAATGAGAGTAAAAGGAATTTTTTCTTTAAGAATATGTTAATCATTGTTATTATTCAGTCTCACTTGTCATCTTAACTCATGRATGACTTCATGTTGATTTTGCATGTGATACTTCAGATTTAGAGCAATGGGAGGGGGAAACTTCAGTATAACAGAACCTCAGGGAGACTCTCAAGTATCACTTGATTAATTCAGATTCTTTTCTGTCTTTTTGTCTTGGTAAAATTGGCCTTTTGTAGGGTTTTTTTGTATAATAGAGTACTCAATTTTTCAGAATTAGCTAGTAATGGTATATATTGAAGTCCTGAGCAGACACAAAGCYATCAAAAAAGCATTTCAGCAGTGGTTGTGCTGGGACATGGCACAGCACTGCTGCTTGGCACCCTGCTGCCCTCTGCCCAAGTGCACCTTCTGCGTGGGGGCTGCCAAGCTTCCCAAGCTGAGACAGTGCTGATGATTTCAGAGGAGGAGCAGAACAGATCCTTGCTGCTCCTCTGAGGGGCTGGCAAAGAGAATTTCTGCTGCTGCTTTTCAATCTCTTTYGTGGTGGGTGAAGATAATTTGGAGTGAGGGACATCAGCAGCTCTGAGGGGGTGGCCAGGGGGGCACCTTGGAGCTGGGGAAGTTCCATCCAGGCCCCCTCCCTCCTGCTTAACGCTCCTCTAGCTTTTGCCAGCTGGATGAACTCTGTTGGATAGCTTTCAGCCCCTGCCTTTTTCTCTAATCCAGTAGGTTTGCTCATCACCAAAACACCATGTCCCTCAAAAGAAGTTTAATTCTCTCCAGTAGACACGGGATTCGGCGGAAGCTGATAAAGCAGCTGGGGGAGCACAAGAGGGTCTATCAGTGCAGCATCTGCAGTAAGATCTTCCAGAACAGCAGCAACCTCAGCAGGCACATCCGTTCTCATGGTGGGTTGGCTTTTCCCTGGCCTGGGCATTGATTCTGTGTCTTGGTTCCACCTTTGAATTAAACAGCAGGGATCATTTTAGATATCGGGATGCATATTTATAAGAGAGCTGTTTTTGCTTTTTTCTTTCTTTTAACTCCCTCTGGAAAACTATTTTAATTTTTCAGACCAAAACATGATGGTGAATGTCAGACCAAAGAAGATAATGGTGGAAAGTTGAAGTTTYGAGTATTTAAAATTGGAATTAGGTACATCTTTTAAATGAGGGCAAGGATGTGATGTTTTTTCCAAAGCTATTCTTTCCTTCATATATAGACATAAATATCTCCCCCACCTTCCTAMGGGTAACACAGCTGTGTAAATGTCAGCTGGGTGCTTTTCCACTTGTGATCTTCAGTTCCAAGGGTCTGTAGCCTGTTCTAAGTGTTCCATGAAAAAATCACTGAAAAAGCGTGCAGGAGCTAAACAAATCTGTTGGAAATCGTTAAAACWCACTATTTAGGTCTCCTGACTCACTAAATTTTTCATCACTAGCCTGTTTGTTTGAAGCTGCTTGTGCTTTGGTTTCCCTGTCTTGCCTGGAGTTGGTAATTAGCAATCACTGACTACTTCCCTTTTGATTGATCCCCTCAGGTGACAAACTGTTTAAATGTGAGGAATGTGCAAAGCTGTTCAGCAGGAAGGAGAGCTTGAAGCAGCACGTGTCATACAAGCACAGCAGGAATGAAGTGAGTGGCAACAGCTTTCAGGTCCTGGCAGGGTTTATGTGGAAAGGCATGGTGAGATCCCAGGTGTGGGCTGGACAGCTCCCTGTGAGCAGGTATCACATGAGTGAGGAAGAGAAGGAATGTAAACATCTTCTCTTGCAATAATTGATGAATTTGCAAAGTGCTTTTGGGCACRTTCAAACCCTTTTCCTGTAGCAAATTGCTTTCAGACATCAGTTCCAGCAAGGCAAGCTGGAATTAGCTGGACCTGCATGATACATGATACAGAGGTGAAATCTGACTTGAGTTGTGGTGCTAAATAGGACTGTTGCAGTCTTGTTCCTTTTCCTGTTTCATTTTTCCCCACCTGCCATTCCTTTAGTATGTGGACTCTGCCTTTTGATGCTGCTGCTGTAGAAATGTTAAACACACCCATAGTGGCACTTTCTTAGTGAATATTTCCATTGTTGCTTGGCACCAAGGTGCTTAGCTCTCAGATTGCTGCCATCTCTTCTGGAGTATGAGTCAGATCACATCCTACTTCTCAAACATTCCAGCTCTGTGTTGGACCATGGGAATATCAGGAAGATGTTCCACCCCCAGAGGTGCATCAGCTTTTGGGATTTTTTTATAGCTCAGCTGTAGGAACATGGCAGGATGATACAGCATTTACACCAATGCGTATTTAAATGCCCCTCCTGATGGAATAAAAATTTTGAAAGTATAGAAAACACAAGTAGTATTTGAGATTTAGAATTTCTCTGCCAGACATGACTTGGCTTTTCCTGCTTGTGATCCTCAGGTGGACAGTGAGTACAGGTACAAGTGCACCACCTGTGAAAAGGCCTTTCGGATAGAGAGCGCACTGGAATTCCACAACTGCAGGACAGGTGAGAATGGATAACTGTTCCTCTGGCACCTCTGCTTCATTCTGGGACAATGACCCCAAATCTATCTCAGCAGAGAAACTATAGAAGGGGAGTAGGGATTTAGATTTTTGTCATGATCATAAGAAGCAACCTGCCCTGCTTCCTTCAAGAAAAGGTTTTTTTTTTCTGTAAGAAAAACGTAACCAATAATTTGTGAGCAACACATCCACTTAGGAATTAGATTTTTTTAGTATCTCATGCTCCCATCCACTTAGGAATTAGGTTTTTTTTTAGTATCTCGTGCTCACCTGTGTAATATTCTYACTGGTGTTTCATTTGTTCCCAGATAATGCGTCATTCTCTTTGTTTAATTTTTTTTCCCCCTGAAACTAAGTTCCACCTCATTCCTGTGAAACAGAGGGAAGGAGACAGTATTATTGATAGTTWGTAGTTTTCTGAGATTAGTGTTCTTCAGCTTTCTCCTGCTTTATACTTGCAGTAGTCTGTAAATGTTTTTTTTCTTTAGTAGCACTACAACCTGTCCTTCTCTCCCATAGCCATCCCTTGTGGTTACTCATGTTATTTATGCTGAGGGATCTTATGCTTAGAAAAGGACATCCTGGTTACTTTATGTCCCACAATAATGTTCAGTCTAGAATCGTCCAGGTAATTGCCCTTAGATCATAATAGTGGATTACWTGTTAAAATCCAGATCCAACAAAGAACCACCTGTCTCACAAACACACAAACCCTTTTTTCACCTGTAAAGAGCTGCCTGGTTTCTCTTGCTTACAGATGACAAGACATTCCAGTGTGAGATGTGTTTCAGATTCTTCTCCACAAACAGYAACCTTTCAAAACACAAGAAAAAGCACGGGGATAAGAAGTTTGCWTGTGAGATCTGCAACAAGATGTTCTACAGGAAGGATGTCATGCTGGACCATCAGAGACGTCACTTGGAAGGTAAGTTTACTGCAGATCAACCTAATTATTACTCTTGAAACAGCAGTACAGGTGGGCAGCTTAAGGAAAGGATTGTGTGCATTACATTCTTCTGGATGATAGCTGTCTGTTTTAAAAATTRTTATTATCAGTTACCTGATCAAGAGTTGCAAGTTTCAGCAAAATGTGACATTTATGAAAAATAGCAGTAGTGSGTCCAATGAGATCAGTCACGTGAAAGCTGCATGGCTTATTATGCAGCAGTTTAGACTTGCTGATTTTAATTATATCTTTTTCTTTCTTTGCATTCTGTTCTTCCTTTTTCAAAATTTGTGTGGTAACTTKCAAATCTGAAGGCAGAGAGTTAATTTGCCATGTACAGCTRAAGGTGAMTGCTATGTAAATGTAGTGTCAATGKAATGCTGGGGGATGTTGCCTTTGAAACRCTTGAAAATGGATGAAAATAAGATTATGAGAGTTTACTGGTCAAAATCTCAAGCATTTAAGGATGTTACTCAAAGACTGGGAAAAGTTGGTAGATTGCCAAATATGTATTAGAATGCCTTTAGTGACCTAGATAATAAAACCAAAGGTGATTTTTTTAAAAGAGGCCAGATTGTCTAATTTGTGTCGTGAACCGGGGAGACTCAGAGGACAAGGGGCTATATGACRCTGGCTGTGTCTCATTTGTAGCTSTCACAGAAGAGCRGGAGCCCTWTGCCCYCCTGAAAGTYGCAGAGAAAGATGTCTGAAATCCTCTTTGARCATTAAAGCTTGTGCTGGGTGGTTGCATCTCTCCTTAGAGACGCCCTCTCCTATCTTCCTTCTTAGTGAGGGGCAATTTCTGGGCCAGGTACCAGATTAAAGTGCCAAGGCCTGTTAGATCTGCCTGTTCCCTGGCGTTGACAGAAATGGTTTTGACACAAGTGTTTTGAGACACTTTCCAGTTGGTTTAATAACCAATAAGCCATAGTATATCACTTTGGCAGACTGCTTCTATATTCTTTTCATTTTAGTTTAGACAACACCTTTTGGTTAACAATTAAACCCTGCACTGAGACCCTTCCCAGCATTTCACTCTTCTTTCCAGTCTCCTYCTGAAAAGGATTGGAATGGAAAGCCATGGTTTATTTCTTGGTTTTGTTTTTTCGATGGGGACTGTTGTGTGAAGGGGTGAGGCGTGTGAAGAGAGAAGACTTTGAGCACAGCACGGAGAACATGGTTCGCTACAAGAAGGAGCCCTCGGGGTGCCCCGTGTGTGGCAAGGTAGGAGCTCGTGCCAGGTGTGCCATAGAAAGCTCTGCATTGTAGCTTCAGGGGTGCTGCAGAGGAGGAAAAGACTGAGGGGATTCATCCAYACTTTTAAATATTTCCAGGGGGTGTCAGAGCACAGTTCCAGGTTCTTTTGGTGGTGCCCAGCGACAGCACGAGGAGCAACGGCCATAAAGTAAAACACAGGAAGTTCCACCTTAGCATGGGGAAGAAATTCCTCACACTGAGGGTGGCAGAGCTTTGGAACAACTGCCCAGGGAGGGTGTGGAGATCAATGAAGACATTCCTCTTTAAAAACCCATGGCTCCATGATTTATCCAAGCTGTGGCCATGGGTGGTGGGAGCTGTCAGGACAAAGACAGGAACAAAACTCTGGTTCAGGCTGGAACTGTTCTCAGGACATGGAGCACAATGTAGAATGTCACATGGCCACTGTGTGTGTCACTGGAACCTACCTCATGGCTTATGTTACATGAAGTGGAGTTTTTCTGGCTGATTGTGAACAGCTGGAGTTGACTGTGTGCATTGGGAATCCTTTTCCATCATTCCATGAATCCTTTATTCACTTTAATAAAAGTGAATTCATGGCGTCATGGCATGGTTGCATCTGAGTGCTCAACACTTGTGATCTTAAGTTGCTGCTATCACAAAGAGTGTGGGTTTAACTGGTGATTTTATAAATACTTAAGGATTCATGGTGCCAAAGGTACTCAAGGACTCTTAAGTTCATGTGTAGACCTCTGGTTTTGATGCTTTGGATGTGTTTCCTATCAGTCAAGGTAGATTTTGTGGTTATATCTTTTTAGAAATAGATGGAAAATCCATGAGTCAAAAGACACTGTCTAAATATTTCAAGGTCTGCCCTGTATAATTCTGCTGCAGCTTTTTTTGGAATTCCACCTCTGATGAATGGCCAGTTTCAGTCAGTTCCTTGGAGCTGTGCCCCTGGATTTTGCCATGCCAGCAGTTTCTGAGGCAGCCTGCTGGCTGGCTCACAGGAGCTGCTGCTCATGTTTCTGGCCAGAATGAATAAAAAAGACAGTAAATGTGTTCTGTGCTCTCCATTGGATAAGTTGCAAAGAACTGTACCCTGCTGGTCATGATCCAAAAATCCTTCTTCCCTTCTCTTTTCCTTTTAGGTATTTTCATGTAGAAGCAATATGAACAAACACCTTTTAACACATGGAGACAAGAAATACACGTGTGAGATCTGTGGACGCAAATTTTTCAGGGTGGATGTGTTGAGAGATCATATTCATGTCCATTTTAAGGTATTGTGTTAATACCTAATGAATTTCTAATGAATTATTAGAAAAGGCAGATTGTTTTGACAACACTGAATTATAAGGAATTAAATTAAAAGGGAATTWTATCACTCAGTGGTGCTCATAAAGRTSCTTTTATAGATGTAATATTGTACCAGCTGAATGTCTTTACATTAAAGTTCTTATTATATGCAAAAAATTAATATTAGTCATTTGAATAAATAGTTATTCCTTGTGTGATCATTGCCGGAGAAACTGTTTTGAATTCAAATGAATAATATTACAGTAGTTGTTAAAGCAAAGCAGTTTGCATGGCATCAAAAGGTGACTATGGATTACCTTTTGAAGAAATTWTATCTATTAAAACAAAATATTCTTTCCCACTCTACCCAGGACATAGCCCTAATGGATGATCACCAGAGGGAAGAGTTCATTGGTAAAATTGGAATCTCATCAGAGGAAAATGAYGACAACTCTGATGAAAGTGCAGATTCTGAGCCTCACAAGTATAGCTGCAAAAGGTGCCAGGTAGCTTTAAATACTTTCAAATTAACTTGTTTTGGGGATGGGGGAGGGAGTGGAGGTGTCTRTAAATCATTCAGAATTTTAAATAACAGTAGGGTTTCTCAAAGGGAAGGCCAGCCCATAGGTCTGCAGTGGTTTTTGCCTCTAAGCTGTGAAGTTGAGGCTATTACTTTAGAATTGAGGTGTTGTCCAGTAAGAGGGATGTTAAACACTTGAAAAGGGAAGTACAGATACATTCACTTTCCTGTGTGGAAGGGAACAAGCAAAACTGGAAGGGGGATCAATATAGGAGCACTCACATCTTKGGCTGTCCTTGAATTATGTGCAGCTTAACATGGTTACAGCATTTCTGATTGATTCTGTCCACAAACTGATGAGTTTTTATGAGGTCAGAAGGTCCTCTAGTAAATATCCAGTTTGAAGAAGTAAGACTGCTGCTTGTGCCCAGTGTGACTGCTTATTCTAGCCCTGCTCCATTACTGACAGGATGGTGTTGGAAGTGCTGCTGGAACACAATCTACTCAGTTGTCAGCTGAGAGARGAAGACTTTTTAAACCTCTCACTGCATGGCTTTTGCCACTTYGCAAAGAAATAACAGGGTTCTTGAGGGCTTTTGGGTGAGCACACTGTGCTGAGGCAGGAAGGATGCAAAACCAGTCAGTGAGAACAGCAAAACTGGCACAGGGACAGGGGATTTTTGGTTGCTAAGCCACTGACTTGACCCTGGAAATCTGAGCTTATTTCACAGTCCACACTTAATGTGGTGAAGGTTCTTTATTTTCATTTTGAGACCTGGAGGTAATGTTTCAGGTTTCTGTTCTTATCTGGGAGCTGTTTTTAAAAGCAAACTGATTTTAAGCTTATGTCAGTAAATGTAAGAAGGTGTGGTGTCACAGCAGTTGATCATGTGCTTGCTTTCATTGTGCTGATTTTCCTGCCTGACACTTCACAGGTACATAAACTATATAAAACTGTGAGCTTCCAAGTGAGGGCAGGTGGGCCATTCAAATCAGAAAGCTATTTTTGGAAGCTGGGGTTTTTTTTTAGTGCTTTTGCAGGTGTTTGTAAAGTAAACAGTTGTGTAAGGGCACCACTGTGGGAAATAGGATTTGATGTGAGGACTTGGGGAAAAAAGCTGAAAGGAAAAYAAATACAGATGAATCTTAGAGAAATCTCTCTTCTGAGCTCTTAAAAAATCTATGTTTTTTTTCTGATCCCAAAGTATGTCTTCACCAAGCTGTGCAGTGCTGTCATACCCTGACTAGTTCCAGAATTGTAGCAAAAGGTGATGTCAATATGGCACTTCCCCCTGACAGGCTGGAGCCCATATGGGTGTGCTGGAGCCCATATGGGTGTGCTGGAGCCCATATGGATCTGCTGGAGCCCATATAGATCTGGTGAAGCCCATAGGGGTGTGCTGGAGCTCATATGGGTGTGCTGGAGCTCATATGGGTGTGCTGGAGCTCATATGGGTGTGCTGGAGCTCATATGGGTGTGCGGGAGCTCATATGGGTGTGCTGGAGCTCATATGGATCTTCTGCAGCACCTCTGGATGTGCAGATCTGGAGCTCAGCAGTGCAGCACTTCCAGGAGCTGAGCCAGAGTCACTGCCCAGCAGTGCATGGGAATTCCCACCCTCCTGGAGCTGCTGCCAAAGCTGACTGTGCAGGCAGSAGCTCACCATGCCCCTAGAGCCCAGAAGACTTTTTTTCCATATCTGATGTCCTTGTTATCACAGAATATTGAGTTGAAAGGGATCCTCAAGGTTCATTATGTCCAGCTCCTGGCCCAGCACCATCCCCAAGAATGACACCCTGTTCCTGAGAGCATTGTTCAAAGGCTTCTTGAGCTCTGTCAGCCTTGGAGCTGTCATCGCTCCCTGGGGAGCCTGTTCAGTGCCTAGCCACCCTCTGGGTGAGAAACTTGTTCTAATATCCAACCTAAACCTGACACAGCTTCAGGCCATTCCCTCGGCTCCTGTCACTGTCACACAGAGCAGAGATCAGTGCCTGCCCATCCTCTTCCCCTCACAAGGAAGCTGTGACTGCAATGAGGTCTCCCCTTCTCCAGGCTGAGCAGACCAGGTGCACTCAGCTGCWCTTCATGTGGCCTCCCCTCCAGACTTTTCACCATCTCTGTAGCCCTCATTTGGACACTCTTAATATCTTCCTTGTATTCTGGTGACCAAAGCTGCTCACAGTACTCCAGGTGAGCTGGTGGAAGTTAAAAGTGTCTCTCCTCAAGGCTGTTCTTCAGTGCACAAACTGAGATCMCCTTTTGTGCAGTGAAGAAGTGAGACACCATCTCCAGCTGGTTTTCTAAAGAGGGAATTGATGTCCTGGAGCAGCGTGCTTGTAATGGTCAGAGAGGTTCAGGCCTAAATCCAGCTCTCACAGATTTTCCATCCAGGATATTTTAGCAATGAAGGGGATGTTTATATCTGCTCAGAGATCCCGGCCRTGCATTACCCAGTCATTGCCATGCCCCAGGGAGTTTTTTCCCCCTTCCATTCACTATTGGTTCATTCCCCAGCTGACCTTTGGCAGAGGRAAGGAGTACCTGAAGCACATCATGGACGTGCACAAGGAGAAGGGTTATGGCTGCAGCATCTGCAACCGGCGCTTCGCCTTGAAGGCCACGTACCACGCGCACATGGTCATCCACAGGGAGAATCTGCCCGACCCCAACGTGCAGAAGTAAGGCTTGTTCCCTCAAAGAGAGCTGTCTTTTTGGAGTTCTAGTGATTCTGGAGAATTTTGCTTTTAGAGAATTTGGCTGTACTAAAAGAACTGTGTGATGGGGGTTAAAATTATTAAAAGYTTGAAACGCGTGTCGCTGGTGCTTGATTTCACACAGATTGAGGAGTCAGCAGCCCTCCAGTTTGGGGCTTTGCAAAGTATAAATCAATGATTTTTATAAATATATTTAAAATCTTTGAGTGTATAGCAATGCCAGACTGCTGTAAGATTGCAGTCAACTTACAGGTTACTTAAGGCTCATTTAGAAAAAGTTTAGAAGCTTGAAGGAACTTTTGTAGGAATTAGTATTAGCAAATAAAATACATTTACTGACAGAGATGATGCCTGAGAGTCGCCTCTGCCTCAAGAAAAGAATCATAGTTTTTGTTCTCTTTGGTTTCAGATACATCCATCCTTGTGAAATCTGTGGGAGGATTTTTAATAGTATAGGAAATCTGGAAAGACATAAGCTTATACATACAGGTAAAAATGTTGTGTTTCTTTATTATTATCAAATGCTAAAGAGAAATTTCTGTTGCCAGTGTCTGCATTTTGGTTTTTCTTTGGCTAGARGATTTTCACTCTAAGTTACATAAGATAAATATTAAATTTCTTCTTTTAGACTATATCAGTTTTCTAAAGCAGGTAATATTAATGAMGATTTGATTTGGACACACAGTCCAAATTCCTAGTTAATATGTTGCAGGATTCACCAAATTCTGTATTCTGTTCTTCCCCAAATTCTTATTCATGCCACCTTCTYACCATTACACAGGCTGAAACCTGCTATTGCAAAATCATTTTTAACAGCTCATTACTATTTCATGCTATTCAGTCTTTTCCTACCTCAGGCTTTATCTCTTATTTTCTCACACAAAAAGCCAGCTTTTCTCTCTCTTCAAAGTCTTCTAATTTTGTTTGGGCTACAATATGCATGAAAGGTGTGGTTGTCAACTCAGGTGGGCTGTTGCCCTCTAATTCACCACTTTAATCGATTTTTAGGAGATGCACATTACTCATTAACATTTTTATTTTGTTTACGTTGTCTTTTAAATTTATTTTCAAGGTGTAAAAAGTCATGCTTGTGAGCAATGTGGCAAATCATTTGCTAGAAAAGACATGTTAAAAGAACATATGCGAGTCCATGATAATATCCGAGAATACTTGTGTGCAGAATGTGGCAAAGGTATGTCTGATGCCTTGTTTTCCATTCATTGTGATACTGAGTAGCAGGTGAATATCTGAATTAAAACAACCTCCATGCTGAAAGTATTGGGAGAGCTGCAAATCCTGCATTTTTGAGAGGGAGAAACTATTAATGAGGAGCCTCATGGTTACATGAGCAACCCTAATTTTGTACAATTTGGTTTCATGGCCTGTAGGACAACACTGATTTTAGTAGCATTTGCTTCTGTCAGGTAGAGGAATGCCTGATTTGCAGCACAAAAGTGAATGYAAGTTGATTTTCTTAATTCTGGGCTGTTCACAGGCTTAAGAAATAGAGTAATTTCTCTCTGTAAGAGCTTTAAGAGTCAAAGCAGCTTTGACTTTTTTAATTGCTCATGTTATGACTTGAACAAATCCGAGCTGGTATTTTAGTGGAAGGCAGCAGTTAAATCTGACACCTTTAATGATGCTTTGTCCTTGCTTGTCCCTGCTGTTTTGCTTCTTCATCAGTGGTCACATAGATTTTGCCAGAGCTTCTTTCTGGAATTAAAATAATAACAATAATGTGCATTGCTACATTAAAAACAATTAAAAACATGCAACTGTGGACTCACAGCAAATGTAAAGTAGAGCTGTTGGTTAACAATGTGATGGACCTGAGTTCTCCCCTGAAGGTGGGAGTGATGGCCCAAGTGTTCTGTACCTTCTGTCTCACAGGAATGAAGACAAAACATGCCCTTCGTCACCACATGAAGCTTCACAAAGGGATTAAAGAATACGAGTGCAAGGAATGTCACCGAAAATTTGCTCAGAAAGTCAACATGCTGAAGCATTACAAAAGGCACACAGGTGAGGACTCCGAAGATGGACAAAAGCTGCCCTGAATCAGTTAAATGCCTCCTCTGAGAATTCTTACCTAGAATAGTCAGAGAGTATGAGGAAAGGTATTAAAATACACATATTCTTATGTTTGAGAAGTGAGATTTTGTCCTGTCCTCAGCCAGGACCACTTGTTCTACAAATAAATGCAGTTTCATTGGTTTCAAGTTTTACTTTTTTTAGGTTCTTGGTCTAGGGTAGATCTAGAGTGTTGGGGTTTTTTTAAGTTAGTCTTCAGCTGTTTATTTCCCAAACCAAAATTTCACCTCCCACGTGAGTTTCTCTTGGATTTATTTTCTGCTGGATATAGTGGAATGGCTTAGATAAAAATAGCTGGTGAAGCTGAGCTTCTCCTAGTTTTTTATCTGTGAAACTTAATTTTTTTTTTAATATTATTAATACAAAACTCAGAATTGTCCCAGATACCTTTAGGCTGCTTTCACAGGTRCCAAATRTGCTTTTCATGCAGGAATCAAAGATTTCATGTGTGAGCTCTGTGGCAAGACGTTCAGTGAGAGAAATACAATGGAGACTCACAAGCTGATTCATACAGGTAAACCCTCTAAAAAGCAGTACCCAGCAGCAATATCTTAGTTTTGTTCCTTGATTTTGCTTCAGACTGGCCAGTCTTGGAATTAGTGTTTCCCATCCTGTTATCAAACATAAATTGTTCCTCTCGTTGAGGCGTTGGGAATGCCATGCTCATCCATTGGKTTTCCTTCCTTCCTTCTGCCACCAGTAGGAAAACAGTGGACATGTTCAGTGTGTGATAAGAAGTATGTCACTGATTACATGCTGCAGAARCACATCCAGCTCACCCATGACAAGGTGGAAGCCCAGAGCTGTCAGCTGTGTGGGACAAAGGTTTCTACCAGGGCRTCCATGAGTCGACACATGAGGCGTAAACACCCAGAGGTGAGTGAGTTTGGCTGGTGGATTGTGGAACTTTTYTTTTTWAWTTTYTTTTTAAGAATGTTTATGGCCTTCAGTGACATGAAAGAAATTACTTTTTTTCTCAGTTTTTTTTTCTGCTTCTTTGGGCCAATTTTAAGAATTTTAAGAAACATGGACTTAACTGAATCAGCCATTTCACTGTGTGATGTTTTAGTAGTAAATATATCTGATCGTCAGATACAAAAAATTAAGTTCTTCTGATTATTTAAATCTCTTTTCCTTTTCTGCCTCAGCTTAAATATATGTTTTTTCATGTTTTGTCTCCATCCATTAGTGAGTATAATGGATTCTTTTTTCCCCATTGTGCTCTCTGTATTCAGAAATGATCTGAAAGAAGTGAATAGAGAGGTGGTGGCAGCATCTGCTGATGACACAAAATTATTCTCAGTATTAAAGATGAATGCTGAGTGGAGAGAATCTGGATTAGAGGGATTTTTTGTCTGACCCCAACGGGGCTTTTTCTGTGTTCTAAATTCCTGAATAGCTATTGTGTTTCTCCTCAGCATTTCTTGTTTAGGTTTGACTGAGGCTTGTCTGTTCCCTTTGAGGCTTTTCCTATTTTTTAAACATCAATTTATCACTAGCATTGCTTTGCTGTTTTATCATGATGACTGTGAAGGAAGTCAACAAAATGCTTTGTTTATCGATTTGGGAATTTAAAATGCASCTACATATCTGAAATCTGGAGGGTAGTTTGTCTCTATTTGATGAGCTGAGATGTGTAGATTCATTTGAAAATAATGAAGTAGGACACTGCTGATAGGTTTATAAATTGAAATGCTAACATAGTACTTCTTTTTCCCAACATGTTGTTTTCTATATAATTCATCATTTCCCAGTGAGTTGTGTTCTGTCTGGCATATGAAAGTGGACTTGTTTTATTGTGTTTAAATTTTGCTGTATTTTAGCAAAAAGGAAAAGACTATATGCCAAAAGGTTATTTTTAAAAAGCCACAGTTAACCCCCAATATTAAATGCTAGGTGTAAAATGTTAGATTATATCATTTTTGCATGGTGACAGGGTTTATTAGGGAAATGCTGTGTTGAGTCCTTTGCACTGCTGCAGTTCCCAGTTGACACCTCTTTATGCACAGATTCTTTCAGTGAGGATTGATGACTTAGATCCTCTGCCAGAGACAACGACCATTGATGCCTCTTCAATTGGRATTGTTCAGGTAAGCTCCAGGCCTGCTGGAGGGTGAGGTGGGACATCACTTTTTTGGTACATAGCACAGCTGGGCGTGGGCTGATGGGTGAGGAATGTTCTTTTTTAGGGACTCAGCCCCAGTGGAACATGTCCAAGCAGCCACAAGCTGCTGATCTGCTYRGTTGTATAACAGGGGTGCTGGCAAMATGTAATTACAGGGTGAGGTCKCAATCCCTGGAGTCAGGATTTTGCTAAAGTTGGTTCCTTCGCTTGAGAATTGACAGTAAATGGGCTTCAGGTGATTGTCTCTTACWTGGAGCCTCACTAAGCAAAAGAACTTGGTGTTTTCTTTGGAAATGTGTTACTCCAGCCGGAATTGGCCTTGGAACAGGGTGAATTACCAGAAGGGAAGCAGCACGTRAAAGCTCCTAAACGTGGCCAGAAACGAAAACAAAAGTCAGGGGAGGAGGAGGAAGCTCAAGTGCCTGAGGACCCTGCCTTCAGTGAATACACAGAGAAGGAAGGTGAATTCACAGGGAATGTTGGAGATGARACAAATTCAGCTGTACAGAGCATCCAGCAGGTGAGCTGCAGGAGGAGGGTGATGGGTGGCATTRCTTAAGGAGATAACACTTCTTATGGATTAAAAAAACATAAAAGAGTGATTGGAACATTTGGAGCTGGTTGGATAAATTGTGGTAATACAAAGATGAACAGAGAGTTTCAAAAACCACAAGTTGGACCAATAAGCTCCTCATGTTTGTTTTCATTTCCTCTGGTGTTAGCATCAACTTGTTTGCCAGATATGACTAACTGGCTGAAGTTGTGATAAGTTAATTTGGCTGTTTGTCCTGAATTTTACATATCCCTCCCATTATTTCTGTGTGTGGAAGTTGTTCCATTCCAAGTTTCCTACGTTCCCATCTGTGTGTGACTTTTTGTCAGCCAGAGCTATTTGATATTTGGTGGTCAATGTGAAGCCACGAGGCTCAGRTTCCTTTGTGTCTCTGCTCAGGTGGTGGTGACCCTCGGTGACCCAAACGTCACCGCTCCCTCCAGCTCCGTGGGGCTCACCAACATCACCGTCACCCCCATCACCACAGCRGCTGGCACCCAGTTCACCAACCTCCAGCCCGTGGCCGTGGGCCACCTGAGCGCCCCGGAGCGCCAGCTGCAGCTGGACAACTCCATCCTGACCGTCACCTTCGACACCGTCAGCGGCTCGGCCATGCTGCACAACCGCCAGAGTGACATTCAGCTCCCGCCGCAGCCCGAGGCGCCCAACCCGCAGTCCGTGGCTCATTTTATAAACCTGACCACCCTGGTGAACTCCATTGCTCCACTGGGCAACCAGATGACAGAGCAGCACCCCCTGAGCTGGAGGTCAGTGCCTCAGACTGATGTCCTGCAGCCCCCGGCGCCGGCCACGCCGCAGCAGCCRGGCCAGCAGCCGGTTCAGACAGAGCAGCAGCAGCAGCAGATGTACAGCTACTAATTTATACTTGGGAAAGTGCTGGCGTGGACACTACTCAGAGACAAAAAAACACACAAACCTTTGGAAAATTTCTAATAGGATTGTTTGCTGGATACCAAACAGAGATGGGAAAATGTTTATACAATGAAATTTAAGCTGAAATTGGCACATCGCCCTGCAACGCCCCTGGTCTGAGATTCTCACGCTATCTCCAGACCTTGTGCTGTTTTAAAAAAATTACAAAGAAAAAAAAAATCTCACCACAAATTTAACATCCCCTTGCAGTTGTGCGGTAAGRTTGAGATTTGACAGGTGCTTCATCACACACCTTAACCAAAGTGGGGAAATCCTAAATTTTACAGCACTTGTGATGTAGAAAAACCCTTTCAGCCATACCATGTCGCTGCTTTCCAAGTGTGGAAATGACGTCTGAAGACCTTGTTCGCAGTGGGTGGAATTGTGGTCAGCTGGTAGAGACTGAAATGTGGAGACACAGATGGGCAAAACAAGAATTGTCTTTGTTTCTTATCTTCTTTAGGTCTTGTATTGAACAACATCAGTAAAGTAGGTGGAATTTGGGGTTTTGGGGTGGGCATGAGTGTGGTGTGGAAAAAAATATTACCAGTTATTTCCATTTTAGTCATGGRAAAACCCCTGTACCCATCACACAGTGTTAGTGCTCCTTGAGCCAGAGAGCTGTCTAATGCTGRAGCAAACTTTTGTGGTCTTCTGGTCAAGTTTCAATCAAACCAATTGCAAACTGAAAAAAGAATGTGAYACAATTTTATGTAATTTTTCAGCCCTGCTCTTTCAATCTTGCTTTTAGCTAATAGGCCTGAAGAGCAATCAGTCCCCTTTGATGAAGTTCAGGATGTAAATTTTTTTTCAATTAGACTTATTTCATCGTGTAATAAACATTTGAGAAAGCATTCTTTTTATATATATATACATATACATATATATATATATAGCCTTTGTACTTTACTGTGTGTTCCTGRTGAGTATTTGTGTGAAAAACACTGTTACCAACACAATTCATTAACTTTTTTCGTCCCCACGTTGCCCTTTCTCAAGGGAATAACGCAGGGATTCTTTTCCTTCTGTTTCCAAAACTTTGTTCCAAAGTTCGCAGGTGCACACGAGGTTGTGTGAAATGCAGGGGAAAGAAATGTCTGGAGCATATTCTGTGTCCTGCCACATGGAGTCAGTGTGCCCCAGTGTATCAGGAGCGAGGTTTGCATGGGGATGCAAATAGTGGGTTGGGTCAAACACATCTTTGCTGACAGCACGCCTTCATTCCATTCTCCATCCATGGATGTGCAGTCTGAACTTTTGCATGTCAAGAAGATGATTTCATTCCCACAGGGAAAAATGAGCTGATAGCAAAAAGGAATAAACTAAATATATATATATGCATACATATTTATATATATATATATAATAATGTTGCTTGGAATCCTGAAGGGCAAAACCAGCTGTGGCTGAAGGTCCTCTGGGGCAGCAGGCTGAGCCACAGAACTCTGCTGAAAGGTTTTTTTTCCCTGAGGATAAAGCTGAAAGGTTTTTTTCCCTGAGGATAAAGCTGAAGGGTTTTGTTTCCCTGAGGATAAAGCTGCTGCTGTGTCGGACAGTGAGGATGGATTGGTGGTTGTAGAAATCCTGTCTGTGCCTATCGTATTTATGAAAGAGTTCTATGTTTAGCAGAAATATGAGTAGGAATGACCTCAGCTTTGAAAGATTCTATAACATAACCCCTAAAGGATGCCTTATAATCTTTGCAACACGTTCTCTCAAAGTATAAATGCCTGGATATTAAAATTAATCTCCACTGGTTTTCTTGGTGCCATGGCTGTGTCCAGAGGTTTCCTATGCCAGGCTTTGTGTAAAGCTGCAGGGCATGGATAGGAAAGGGGTTTCTGGTGACAGATTCTGTGTGTCAAAGGAGCAGAACTACTTTTATTTATATGTCAACAGGTCTATAAAATATCTTCATGGGAGGGACCAGTATTTGATGGGACAAGGATGCATATCAGAAAGAAAATGTACATTTTAATGGGTGTGGGGAAGAGAATTTTTCATTCTCTGCTCACTTTTGCCTTCCTTAGGTACTTTTCACACAAACGCCATGAGATTCTGTAATTTTTTAGCCTCTCATTAGCCTGAGTACAGTTCCTGGATTATTTCCCACTGGCTTGAGCTAGTTCAGTTTCTCCTCAGCTGTCCTGTCCACAAACGTTTTTSTTTCACACCAAACCCACTGGGCAAGAGGAAGCCAGGTTTTATTTATGAAATATATTGTTCATGTACTTGAAACTTCTTTCCCCATGTTTGGTGCCTGATTGGCAAAGGCACGTTATATTTTGGCAGGGTACTTTGGAGAGAGGGGAGGAAAAAAGGGAAGGAAAGCAAATGGACAGCTCCTAGGTTGAGTTGTTATGGTAAATATAGAATTTCTACAAGATAGAAGTTTTGTTGAGATACATGTAAATGGTGATGAAGCTTTTTACTGGGGAGGAAGAGGCTTTTTGCCTTGGCAGAGTCCATCTGCTCTGTGTTGATACTCCTGACAGGAGCATTTGTGCTGCCTCATGAAAAAACCTGCAGCATTTTAACCCATAATTGTTTGATAAGAATTGCACTCAGAAGAAATCCACCATTGGACACCTTTGTGGCTTCACAAAATCTTTATCCTGATGTGACCCCTGGTTTTCAGTACTCTTTTGGGGTCTGGCATCCCTCCCATATCCCATCCAGACAATAGGATCTTGCCTTCCTGGCAGCGGTTGATTCCGACTGATTTTAGAAGGAATGATCCTGCACTGAGTGCTTGCATGTTGGTGGTCACGAAGAAATGTCCYTCTTCAATTTCTCAGTATCCCCAAATTCACAGAACAGCCCAGGCTGGGCAGCACCTCAGAAGATTAATTGGTCCAGCCATTTTTTGGGGAAAGAGAGCATAGGTGAGATGATGGAATCATAAAATCATCATTAACCAACATCCTGTCCAATCTCATCTTTAAAAACTCCAGTGAGACATCTCTGGGGAGGTTGTTCCAGTGGGTGGTTGTTCTTACTGTAAAAATTACCTTAAATAATATTCAGGACGGGGAAATATAACCACTGGAAGGGCTTTGGTTAGGCAATAGAAAGCTCTCTAAAAACTGATTTCCCCATTGCCCTCAGTCAGGATCGTGTCTTTTCACCACAACCCTTGCTGTGGTACCTCATAATTCCCAGCATGATTTTGTTATTACTACTGTTACTAATATCTCTATGAGAAAACAGCTGTATCTTGGGTGTGCTGCACCGTGAAAAGAAAAAAAAAAAATCAGAACAAATTATTCTGTTTGCTTTTGTTTCAAATCCATTTGTTTGGAGATGTTGGAAATTGCTGCCTTTTCAGAGCTTTCCTTGGACAAGCAGCGACTGCTCTCCCAGCTAAGCCTTTTCCAGGTGAATACCAAAGTTGTACKGATGCTGTTTTCAAACTGCACAGGAAATAAAACTACTACGTAAGGGATGTGCAATCGAATTTTCCTCTGCCAGTTTGTTCCCTGCCTTTTCAGCTGTAGGATGCSAAGGTTTCACTGTTTTCAGCCACGTGTTGGAGGTTTTGCCTAGCAACTGTTCAGTCACAAACTGGAATTACTTTGAGCCAAAGGAGTGATGTTGTGTGGTGTTCTGTGTATTGTCATTGTTTATTGCTAAGGCTATTATTTAATTGAATGCTGTCTGTGGCACACGGGCTCTGAAGTAAAGGAGCATCGAGGTACAGAACCCTTTTCTCTGCCAGTGTTATTCTTTTCTGTTCCTTAATTAAGGTATCAAACTTCTTTTTTTTCTTCAAATCTCGCAGACTTGCCCCAAAAGCAGTAAGATTAACCCTCATCTCCTGGAACTTTGTACATCCCAAATTACAGAAGGGTAGTGTTCTAAAATATTTATATTGTAGCTTGTTACTGGGTAATAACAGAAAGCAGGAGAGATTGAATCTTTCATGGTTTCTGTGCTGAGTTCTCTCAGGAGAATTGACTGTATCAAGTGTTATTATGCTCTCTAAAACTAATTTTTTTAAACTCTGTCACTATGAAAAGTGAGCATTTTTGCAGAAACCCACCAGCCAGTCTCCTGCCAGTCTAACCAGCCACATTTCTGTACTCTATTGTTCCAGAGACTGTTTGAAGTTAAGAGCCTAAACTAAATTCTCAGCCAGTTTGTCAGTGATTTGTTCTGCATACACAGAGATGTCTCCATTTCCCACCTGGAAAACCAGGAATGGAATAAATGCCACCCATCCAAGCAACAGTCATACACAAACTATAAATACCGTTGTGAATTTCTGGTCAGGAATGAAATTTCCTTGGTACTGTTTACCGGAATAATAATGTCACTCCTGATCCCTTTTGGCCTGATATTTATTACTGATTTGGGAATAGCTGTTGGAAACCCTTTAACCCTTGTATTTCTGGGCTTCTCATGGTGGCTGTGTTGGTCTGATCTGGTGTAAAGGGAGAAGAATAYGAAGAATACGATGCTTATCCACATCACGATGCACAGCAAAGCTCTCCTTGAAAAAGCAGTTCTGGAGACAGACATGCAGCCAATGGCCTGAATCTCTGAGATWAGTTACCAAGGATTGTTTCCACGCAGGGGCTTTTGCCCTGCAGCAAACMCAAAGTCTCATGGTGGCAGCAGGATTAAGGAAAAAGAGTATTTCTATCRTGTTTCTCATCAACTTTTCTTGATTTTCCTCAGTATTGATTTTGCACCGTACGTGTCAGGAAGCTGTTAAAAAATCAGTGCAGCCACGGTTGGAAAGTTTCTTGCCCTGAGATGCTTTGAGAAAACTCTTCTGGATTTATTTTCCCTCCTGGGCGCTGCAGGGCTATTCTATATCTGTACTTCAGACAGGATTCAGCACAGGGA
>NW_026623444.1:1077191-1084430 GCF_030028575.1 Malurus melanocephalus | reverse complement strand
TCTGGTTCCACCTCCTGCCATGGGCAGGGACACCTCCCACCTGACACCTCAGGGTGCTCAGAGCCCCATCCAGCCTGGCCTTGGGCACTCAAAGGGATCCAGGGGCAGCCACAGCTTCTCTGGGCACCCTGTGCCAGGGCCTGCCCACCCTCCCAGGGAACAATTCCTGCCCAGTATCCCATCTAACCATATTCTCTTTCAGTCTCTACTCATTCCCTGTGTCCTGTCCCTCCAGTTCCTGATGAATTGTCCCTCTCCAGCTTCCCTGCAGCACCTTCAGGAACTGGAAGGTRYTTTGATGTCTCCACACAACCTCCTGTCCAGGCTGAACACTCCCAACATTCTCAGCATCAAGAAATGGATTCAAAACCGGAGGGGGAAACAAGGCACACTGGAAATGGAGCTGAAAAATAAGTGAGAGAGAATACAAAGTGAGCTGAGCTGGTGGCAGGCTGTGTCTGCAGGGCTGCTCACTGATCAGGGATTATTGCACAGAATCTGCTCTGYTCCCCAAGCAGGTGAAAGTGTCTGTGTGTGCTCCGTTCACCATCAATTCAACTCAGCTTTGGATTCACACACAAACCAGGCTGGAAGTGCCCCATGAGAAGGGAATGTGGAAGGGCCACRTTTTGTGGATTTTGGGGATCGTGGAAGTGAGGTTGTGAGCGGCCTTTCCTCAGGAGTGATTGTCCTTTCTCACAGAACAAACCTCTGTGGTGCCTGCGTGGTYGGGCATGGGGGAGTTGTTAAGGGGGTGATACTGCAGGAAAAGGGTGCTTAGTAAAAAAAAAAAAAACCTAAAAAATCAAATCAGCTCATTACAGGAAAGAGCAGGGATGTACTAACCCTAGATCTGCCAAGGGAGATAAAAAAGAACGGCTCTCAGTCTGTTATACCGGCTGGCATATAAAAAATAATAAATAAAATACATACACTCCTTCCCCTTCTCTCCACACCAATGCTTGTGYTGAGACTCCAATCTGAGCTTTCAAAGGAATAAATAATAATTAATAAATAATGCATAAGAAATAATAAATGATAAATGATACCTTTGTCTGACTGGCACACAGATGGCACAAGGGGTGAAATTCAGGATTGTTGAATTGCAAATGTGGGTACATATGTTGGGGGTAGTCAGGAGGAGCTCTGTGTATCTTTAAAAGTAAGGAATAGTTTTTTATTGTCCTCCTGTGAAGTCCATGCCGAGAGAAACTGAAGATTTTTGCTGAAGAGACTGGAATCAGTGACAAAGCACCATTTTTAAAAAAAAAAAAAAAAAAAAAAAAAAAAAAAAAAAAAAAAAAAAAAAAAAAAAAAAAAAAAAAAAAAAAAAAAAAAAAAAAAAAAAAAGAAGAAGAAAAGATCTTATGTTGCATAACCAAAGAGAAAAATTGGAAACTTTGTCCTGAAGGCAAATGCACCTATTTCTCATTCCCTCTCCTGTTTTCACTGCTTTTTTTCCCATGAAATGCATGCAAATCCCAACATGCACTAAGTTTTCCTCCAGGCATGATATACTTGTGTGGTTATTTAAGTAAGAAGTGGGTTGAATGGAGAGATATGAGTTGTTCCCGGCAGAAAGAACCTGGAAAAGAATGCTCTGTTCACTGTTTTAAAGTCATTCACTCACCCCTGAGAGTGTTTGTAGCTACTGAAGGGGTAGCTGTCATTCTAATTATACAAAACACACATTTCCTTCTTAATTTACATTGTATTCTCACAGCACAGCCACTGTTTCTGTGTCTGCCTGCTTGGAAAAATGTCTAAAAATTAAGTTTATGAGCATTTTATCAAAACGAATCGTGATTTGAGGAGTTGTTCAAGCAGAGCAAGAACTTGTTATCAATTAATGCTCACAAGAAATCACAGATTCTGGGACACTTAGCAGCAAGTACAGGGACAAGGAAAAGGTGATATGGGAGGTTCAGGTGGGATGTGGGACTTTCCAGTGGGATTTAGGGATGAGGAAAAGGGATGTGGGATGTTCAGGGGGGTTGTAGGGACAAGGACAAGGGATATGGGAGGTTCAGTGGAATGTAGGGATGAGAGAAGGAGATGTGGGAGGTTYGGGTGGGATGTACAGACAAAGGCAGGGCTGTGCCATAGTGGACAGGAGGATTTCAAAGTCTCTCCCACAGTTTTCCTTCTGGTGGTTTTTGTCTCTGGTCTTCAGGATATTGTGGATACCAGCTTCTCCAATTAGAATAATTATAACTTGAAACATTTTGTTCCAGTGGTATTAATACCATGGCTGGRATAACTTTAATAAAGCTACTTGACCACGGATTATTTAATGTGCAGCATCAACACTGCTCTTCCTGCCTTTCTGCCCGTCTTTAGGGATGCCAGGATTTCCTGCTTCAGGGAAAAGCTCGGCTCTAGTGCTTTGGATTGAACTGTTCCWGCGTGAGGAGAGCCCCAACTGGAACCCCAGACCATCCTTCCTCTGGGAAGCTTCCCAGTAATTCTCTCCCTGTTGGGGGAATGCTTCCAGAGGGTTTTTTTAGGAGCTGGAAGTACAAAGAGTACAGAGCCAGTTGTGTGGATGGTGTGTATTCAACACCATGGAGCTGGCAGAGATTCCTGCACATTTCCCCCACTTTCTCACTCATTTTTTTACAACCCAGAATTCTGTCAGCACCCAAAGGTTTTTAATCAGCAGAATCTGCACGAGCACCAGGGAAGGCACAGTCAGGTTTTTACGCTGATGCTTGAGGCTACTGGGCAGAGTTTGTCTTCCARATCTGCGAGTGCTGATGGGAGGATGAGGAACCTCCTCCCCACTCGTTGTTGCCATCCTGCTCCYGAAATCTGCCCGCTCCAAGGCTCTCCAAACCCTTAAAACTAATCCAGGCTGCTGGCAAAAAAGCAATTTAGGGAGTGGCTCCCAGAGCAGCTGATCTGGCAGATCTTTTGAGCTAGTAACAGGGRGAAGAGGAAGGAGGGGGAAAACCACCGAGAATGGGCCAGTAAGATTTTTTAAAACTAAAGTTTGCTATTGTTATATTTGTTCAGAGTAACAAAAACACAGTGGAACTATTTCTCACCGGTTTAAATTCCTGCGGCTTCCTTTATACAAACATGCATCCAGTTGAGCAGAAAACCCGTTTATCTCTCCATCATTCCCCTCAAGAACCAGCTTTCAGCTGCAAATCCTTTTATTTTTTCTTTTCCCCATCAATTTTCTCATCAATTTGGCAGCTGTGCCAATTCCTTTTTTTTTCCCCCATCAATTTTCTGATCAATTTGGCAGCTGTACCAATTCCTTTTTTTCCYCCATCAGTTTTCTTATCAATTTGGGAGCTGTGCCAATTCCTTTATTTTTTCCCCATCCATTTTCTTATCAATTTAGCAGCTGTGCCAATTCCAAGAGTTGGGTCTTGAGAAGAACAGGAAAATGGGAGCAGCCCTGTCCAGTGGGATTCCAAACTGGTGTCAGGCTGAAGCARCTGGAATTATTCTCCTGACAAAGGTTGCTTTGGTTTTCTGTGTGGAAAGAGGTTTTACAGCCCCACCATGGAATAAAATTACAATAAAGGCACCCACAGCAGATGTTTGGAGTTGTGATCACAGGACTCTCACTGGTGTGATGAAAATGTTACAACTTGTGGTTTCTGGCAAGGTGAAAATGTTTGCAAAATACAGCCTTAGATACTTAAAGTCAGGTGTCCAGTAATTAATAATAAAAAAAAAGATGTTCATGTCATTGAGAAGAGTGGAATCTTGATTAATATTTTTACATGAGGAACTCGCAGAAATGTAATGAAACTCAAGCTTTTGGGCAGTGGCCCCAGGAAGGGAGTTCAGGAGCGTTGAATTGATAGTGCCCTGTGTGAATGGAAAGAATGCTGCTTGGGAGGGAAATGCACAGAGGAATTTTGGAATCACAGCACGGAACACCGGAACAAGCACCTGCAGCAGCCACTGGGAACAGCAGGTCATTCCTGTCTCACCTTTCACACACTTTCTGGGGCCGTTTGGGAGATTATTCCAAGACCAGAAGGCAATTCTGACTTCAGTTGACCTGGAAAATAACAGTTTTACTTTCAGTTTACCTGTTCCTGAGTTTTGATAAGCCCCAGCTGCACAAAGGGTTTGCCCCTCTTTTTTTCTTCATTCCCAATTATCCTTGATTTTTTTTTTTTTTTTTTTTTTTTTTTTTTTTTTTTTTTTTTTTTTTTTTTTTTATTGACAACTCTTACTAATATGGAAAGAGAGAGAAGAGGTGATGTCATGAGAACTTCTGCTGAGGTTTTCTTTTCTGAGATGAGGACCTCAGCAGGTGCAGATTTTAACAATTTGTTTTTAATGGCAGAGTTTTCTTCCCTTTCAGGGATAAGAATTTTAAGTTTAAATTAGGATTTGTCTGAATCTTTACAGAAAAAGGAGAAACTTCTCATATTTCTGTGGTGTTTGCCTGAATAAACTGGCGTTATTATGATGGGTATTGTATTTTGCAGTTTTTAAATAGTATTAAATGTACMCAAAATGAAAACAAAAAAAATCTGATTCTGCAGAAAATTACAGGCAGACCCTGTGGATGTAAGAGCAATAATATACCAGACTTTTTAATATAGCTGGTTTGGCTCTTGTGTATCCTGCTCTTTATTCTTAGCACTGTAATCAAGTGTAATTACAGGTGTAGACATTTTAATTAAAGGTGAATGAGTTTTAATTAAAGGTGAAAAAAGTAGAATTGGGCCGACATTAACAATGTCTCTGTGACCTAAGCTGAAGAGTGTTATAGAATATACAAAGAAAATACTGATTTTCACAAAATTTTCCTGTTGAATCAATGAAGTGCCTCTGTGTAAAAAGTTGTGCTCTAAGGCATAAAACACTGGTGTTGCTGCAGCTGTGGGACAGTGGAAAATCATTTTGCCACTGAGATTTGCAAGTTTTATTTAGTGCATTATCAGCAGATAACAATTAGCAGCTTCTCTGTTAAGGTTGCTCACAGAGGATGAAATTGCTGCACTTACCAGGAGTTTGTTRCAGAATTGTGACATGAAATACTCGATATTGGTGATTATTTTTCCTTTTCTAACTTCAGCATTCTTTGGACTTGACTTAAAACAGGGAGTTTTTGCTCGGTCTTACCCCTGAACAACGCGTGCCACTGTCTTTGTAAATCACACGTCATCGTGGCAAAACGACAAAAATGAAAATCACCGGAGCAGATCAGCCAGAGAGGCTTTGGAGCTCCCTCACCGGGGATATTCCAGAACTGCCTGGACAAAATCCTCTGTCTGTGCTCTGGGATGGCCCTGCTGGAGCAGGGAGGTGGCACCAGGTGACCCCACTGTGGTCCCTCCCAGCCTGAGCCATCCTGTCACATTTGCATSACATTTGTGACCTTGAATTCAAGTTTGCTTTCTCTTTCTGTAGATCTCTGAAATGATCTTTTTGACAAAAATGCAACATCTCTCATGTTTTAAGAGCACATATGAAAACCTTTCATWCCCCCAGTTTTATGATAAATTTGTAGTTTGTAGCCAGATCCACAATGTTTATTGTTGGTCTGAACCAGGCAACAAAATCTGATGTTTCCTTCCTTAGCTGSAAATRTTTGGGATTTTTTTCTTYACTCAAATAGAAATCAGACGTTTGCAACAAGCTGTTCATACAAGTTTAATGCTCAAACAGTGCCAAGATTAGCTTCAAATAAAAATGGTTTGTATTTTGACCACTTTTTGGTGTCCTGCGTTAAATAAAATCATTTATCCATTCTGTTTTGGCCGTGCTATTTCTGTATCAAATAAATCAAGACAAGTGCAGTTGCTACCTTTTTTTAAACAGTGTTAACATAAAYACTGATGCCCATATAATTTTTTTTTCTGCATCTTGAGGGTGTTCACTCCTGATAAAAAGTAGCTTCATATTGACATGACATTATGTCACTCCTGGCCTCAGAACCTCAGCTGTTATTTATGAGCACTGAGCATTAGCTTTGCACACRTGAGTGGTGATGACATTTTCTTACTATCTCCTTTGGTCTACCTCTTGAGCAAGATAGTTCCTAGAGGAAGAAATAATGTAGAAAAATTGTTTATCTGCTCTATTATTTTTTTTTCACGTTGGATGAATTTTGCTGTTCTATTTGAGTTAAGTGATATAACTGAAAAACAAAATATCGGTGAAGAAGAAACAGCTGAATTGAGTCACTGAAAAACTGTAAAATGAAACAATTTTGCAAAACTCATATGGGCAAATCTGATGGAGGTTTGGTAATGGTGAACTATGACTCAATGCAAAAAAGAAGTTTTTCAGAAGCCTTTGGTCCTTTTTTCATTAATCTCTTCATGCCTTTCAAAGATTCATAATTATCATCCTTAAATCCCATTTTTCTATTATATGTAATGTTTTTTTCATGTCAAAGTTTGTGATAATATTAATTACATAAACCATGTTTTTGAGGTTGAGAACAAACACTAACGAGGATGAAAATATTTCTGTGCAAGGGAATGTCAGACTAAAGGTCGTGCTTTACAAAGATATTTTATCCCTCATGTACATTGTATTAGAATTAGAATCAATGTGTATTGGGGTATTTATTATTGATATTTATTGTAGTAAATACGTTGCAGTGATGGAGCAAAGCCACTTCTGTTTTCTGATGGTCCCTTCAATCCATGCTTTGCTTTGCTCAGCTTTGCCTTACTAGGTCTAAAATCATTTCCAGTTCCCTCTTAACATTTCAGGTAAGGTGTCTAGAAATATCCATTTGTCCCTTTTGACTGTAAATTTAGAATAWCTATATTCACATATTGCTCTGACACCTCCCTTTTAATTAATTTTCTCTTACATGAAATAGGGAATGACAAATTCTGTTTATAGAGAGAGGGAGTTCTGTTGTTAACTCAGTCTGTGAAAACCTCTCAATAAAAGTTTTTATTTACAAGTGGCTTACACATGAAGTGCCCCATTCTCTTCTTTTTAAAGCTGTAAGCCTGAGTGTATGATACAAATAATTATTTATGATAATTTTTAGATTGTCTGCATAGTTTGATTGCAAACAAACCTTCTTGSCAAGATGCCTCAAATCTTACAGGAATCATATTTTTGCAGTAGTTATTTTTGATACTAATGCCCTTTGATTCACACCAATCAGTCTTTACTCATATACTGCCATGATTGGTTTATTTATTTTAAAAATTWAGAAGGTTTGGAAAGAGTTCCAAGCCCTCAGAATTTTACTTTGATGCTTCTATCACTAAGCACAAAAAATGCTTAAAAAAA
>NW_026623444.1:1032759-1077095 GCF_030028575.1 Malurus melanocephalus | reverse complement strand
TTGTTTTTGTAGGTGGGCAGTTTGGACTGATGGAATCCTTGTGTCCTTAGCATCTTGCTAAATCTTTTTAATACATGTTTTTTTCAAGTTCCAGCTATGTAGTGAATTTTATTAATTAGAAGAATGTTTCCCAACTTAGCAGGCAGGCTCCTCCAGCCCCAGGAGATGGGGTAGGGCACAGCGAGAAAGAGGAGAACTTTGAGGGCAGGGAAAACTGCTTACCTTTCCCACCCTGCTGCAAATATGTTCCCACAGTTATGAATTTAATTCCCTTTGAAAATCTCCCGTGCAGCTTCCCCCAACACTCGTGGTACCTCTGGCCCCGTCAGGTTCAGTTTCCCCACAGGTGAAGCTTCTGACTCAGGCAACATCCCCAAAAACTTCACCCCTGTCCTGTTTACATGTAAAGAATATTTGAGAAAGCTCTGGTGAAGCACTCAAAGTTTTGGTGCCAACGAATTTTAACAAATTTAAGCCCCGTGTGGTGGCCCTGATGAAGAATTGAGGTGGTTTTTGATGTCCAGCTCAATATTTCAGTTCACTCAYCTTTCTGTGCCTGCGTGTTTCCATACACGCAGGACCCTGGTTTTATCAGATCCTGCTTCAAACCCTTCCGAGGAAATCAGGGCTTGTCTCCCTCAGGGAGCTGTTGTGAAATACACAGGACTGTGAATTTAAAATGCAGCGTTTTGCCTGCATTAACTCCTTGTGGGGATGCTCTGCTCKGCACACAGAATACTCGGCACCTTGGTTTAATCCACCCTGCTAAGATTAGAACGACTAAAACCAGGTAATCCTAAATAAATTTTAGCATTTTTAGAATTTAAAATTAGGAGTTTTAAATTTTATTCATTTTTCTTTTTAAGGCCTGAATGATGTCTACATTTTAATCAACTTGGACATTATCAGCCCAAGGAGTTTCACCTGTTTCCCATTTCCTGTCCCCACTGTTTGATTTGGTTGAAAGCAGCTCCTTGCCCCAAATTTGGGGTGTAACCTTACAAAGCTGTGCCAGCACAGCAGAGGGCTGAGGGTCGGATTTTGGGGAACTGAGGGGAGCACTTTGAATTTGGGCTGCTGACTGTGCTGCTGAATGACCCCTGTTTCATATTGCAGAAAATGCAATATGCAGCCCACTTCCACTCTCAGGTGTGGAATTTTTTTATGGATTAGGCAGAGGCTAATGAAGATTTAATCTCCCCTCACCACATAAGTCCTGACTCGTGGGGTGCTGCACCCTGACACCAAATTCAGATAAATCATTGTGCAGCCTTCCCATTTCTGGTGGAATTCCCTGCGCTGCCCTCGTCAACCTTGAGCAGGAGCRGGGAGGGGACGAGGTAAAAATACACAGAGAAATAAACCAACAGAAACACATGAACAGACACATCCCAGCTCCAAAGAATGAGGAGCATCCACTCAATTAGTCTGGACAGACTTCCCAACCGTGAGATGGTGGAGAAAATTCAGGACCCAGTTTGTGTTGTGGATACTGCAAAAYGTTCTGCATTTTTGTAGCTGATGTAATTGCCTCTGTGTTGGAGTGAGTTAATTAAATGTTACTGCAACATTTACTGGTGTCTGTTTGGTTTTTAAAAACACTTAATTCTATGTTCCTGTCAGTTGATTTCCTGCCAAAGCTGCCTTGTCTTCTCCGTGCTTCTATTTTGGTTTTAGGTTACCTTCAGCAATCCAGTGTGGTTTTATGAACATGTTGCTCTGCATGCCTGCGATATGGAGGAAGAAACTGTTACAAACAAAAACAAAAGTTGTTTATTGTTGCTGGAAAGGCAGTTCATAAAAATTTTAAACATGCTGTCTCCAAAAGCATTTCACATATAAATGTTTTTTATAAGTATCACTAAGTACTATATATTGTATTGGGACTTGTGAGAGATCTTCAGGTATTTTTTTCACCTATCTAAAATAGTTGCAAAAACGTTTCTGATTTATGGGCACTATGATTWAAATAGAATAGTTCCTGTCATCCATAGGCAGTTCTCAACTTAATTGGGAAGTGAACAGGGAGGGTCGGGTTTGCTCATGATTCTGCTGTGGGTRACAGTTCATAAACCATTCAAGCAAACTTTTCACTTATTTCTATCAATCAGGATCAAGGCTGTGCCCCTCAAAATAATATTGCATGGTGAGCTTCCTCTCCCTTTGGTCTAAATCAAGGCAAGAGCACCTATTGCCACCCCAGCTCAGTGGTGAGAAAGATTTTCAATGCATTCTCCATATTGCAAGCCACCTCTTGTGTTAAAATTATTGCCACGGCTTCAAAGGTGATGTCCTGCCCTTGGCTGTATTGGAGCAGCCACATTCCATCGGCAGCCTTTCATGGCAGATGTCTGGATCGTTTGAGTAAGGGCTAAACTATGGGCTGTGCTTGCTGTGCRTGCCATTCAGCTCCAGACCAGGGCAGGGTAGGAGCAGAGCCTCCCCAAATGAAAAGCTGGAGGGTGTTAAGGCAATTTGTGGGATTTGCTCCTGGAACAGAGCGTTCTGTGCTTGCTTTCAACCAATCAGTTTGGTTTTGTTTTGTAAAATGTGTCAGCGGAGGCCAAATTTGGTTGGAATCCTCCTGGTGAAGCCCCAAGATACRTGTCTCTTCAATTTATGGGTTGAAGTTGCTTTTTTTGGGATAGCTGTTCATGACAAAATCCCATCAGTGGATGCAAGGCAACGTAAAAATGTGCTCATTTTCCCTCTGGAGATTCACAGACACATGCATTATTTTTTGTCTGGAGAACTCAACTCACTCCAGTGACCTGATAGTGTAAAACCTCTGGTCCTTAAGAGGAGCAAAACCACACATCATTGTGATCACARCTTTAGAAGATGAAGCCCATTAGGACAGGTGAAGGCTCCTCTGGCTCTGTAGCCTGAAAATRGGAACAGGGAAAAGTCAAATGGGAAGAAAAGAATTATGGTGTGTCCTTATTATGTCTTAGGATTTTAGTTTCTATATTTTTCCTGTCTCTGTAACCCTGTAATTCTTTAGTGTATAACTCCAGACTCCACAGAGAGTGCTGAACTCCTGCTCTCCCATTTTTACACAAAACAATTCCTCTGCAGCCCCAAACTCAAGGACACCTCMCTGTGCCAGGCCCCAAGAGATGGAAACAACAGAGAATTGGGGGGAGCCAACTTGGAGTCAATGACTTCATTCCCTGAAGCTGGAATTGGAGGATTCAGCCCCGATGTGCAAATGGACAAAAGTGAGAAAGGGTGAAAAACCCGTGAGCCATTGTCCATTGTGGGTGCAGCCCCTGGGTGGGCTGGGACTGCCCTGGATGCACCTGAAGGCCCTGCAATAAACAGAACTGCTTTGGATTGTCTGAATTTTTTCTGGTCTCTGTTTTAGGTAGCTAGATAAGGCATCACTCAAAGATGTCCATGAATGATGAAACCGTTTATTCTCCATGTCTGTGCTAGAAAAGATGAGCAGTAATGAACATCAGTTACAAGAGTGTTCCAAGACCTGTTGTAGGCAAGRTGAGGTTTTAGGATTTCCTGTCTTTTAATCAGAATTTTAGGGTTCTGCCCCTTTACTGAGTTCATTAATCTGCAGCTCAGAGCTGTGTACCAGGAAATTCCCTGTATCCCACCCATTGGAGTGGATGTGGGCTCTGACCAATGTTTTACATTTTTGTTCTACTTGAGAGCCCATCCTGATGAAGAGCAGGAATKGGCTCGTGATGCACTTCCTTGGTTAYATGAACTAGGCAATTYTTTTTTKTTAAATGGATTTTATGTATTAATTTCCGAGCCCTAAAGATATCCCAAGTGCCATTGAGTTTGATTCACTTGATTATTCCCATCATCAGGAATATTTTCTTTCCCTGGCTCCTGTTCTTGGATTTGCATTTAGTCCTCTTGATTCTTAAGAGTMTTTGATTTGGTACAGGCTGTTATTTCACCCTTATAAATAGGGAGGTTTCTGCATAGCTGTCACCTTTGTAAGGTAGACTTGTGGCTGCTTCTTCATGAGAGTGTAGGATATTCCCATACAAATGTCTGAAGTTTTCTTCTGAAAATAGTTTTTTAGCTCAATTTACACCTAAACACAAAACCACTTGGGATTTTCCCCTTGTGACATATCAGCAGTCAGAGCTCTTTACTAGTGCTGTTAAAACTTGAATTGTGTCCACAGTATCAGAGAGCCCCTGAGTTTAACAGATCAGAGGACAGAGCTTTTGAAATGCAAAGATTGTTTGATGGATTGCTGATTGCTTGTGGTTAGCCACAATTTATTTATTTATTGAAATTAAATTTATTGAATTGAAATGTAAAGACAGAAAGTGGAAAGACTTACTTAAAAAAAAAAATGTCAGTAAGAGGAGTTCCTGGAGATGTGCAGGTGACATCTGTGATTCTGGAGCATTCATCATCCTGGTGTTCCAGAGATTATGAAGACTGGAGTTATTCCAGAACTGCCTGGACACAATCCTGTGCCATGGACATCTGCAGAGTTAAACATCACTTGGTGYTCAAAACACTGCTAACATGATCTTTTTTCCCTAGAAGTAGTTTGTTTGTTTCTAAAAATATAAAAGTCAGACGTAAGTGTGTGATCGCCTCTTCTGCTGCTGCATAAGAAAACACAGACTTCATGAGCAGCTTTTTTTTCTGTTTATTTTGTTTCAATGGTTTAGGTGTATTTAGAGGAAGGTGTAGGATTAGGTGCAGGTGAAGGTGAAAGCACTCAAGAACCCCCACAGAAAAAAAGCTTGTATCACGTCTTACTTGTGGGGGACTGGTCAACAACACCAAGGTTTTTTTTTTATCAGGAAAAGAATCAAGTTTCAAAAACCAGCACGGTGATACACTCTTGTTTCTTTTATCTTTTTCTAAGATTTTCATTTAACATGCATGTGGAATTTAATAAATATTTCTATTTGCCATAGAAGTCAATTGCAAGAAAGCAGGGTGTGGTCCAAGAAGGTCTTTGTATTCATGAAGCACAGAAATTCTCTTGGCTTTGCATATTTGGTGAGTATTTTCCTCACCAGAACACTCCTTGCTTCAACCTACTGTGTGTTTGTTGGTGTGCCTTTCTGTGAGAAAAGGGAGGGACAGGTGATGTTTTTGTTCTGGTTTTAAATACCTGGAATATATTTAGGATTTGTGGATGTTTTGGTGATGGAAAGTGGGTGCATTAAGTTACAGAAAATCTCAAATTTCAAACTGTTGGTGGTTTTAAACAGGTTGTTCTTCTGTTTAGGATGATAATTACTGATAAAAAAATCCTTTTCATGAAGCCTAAATTTGTAGTGAAAGAGAATATTGAAACTGTGTCAGTGCTATATTACTATAGTAATGAAACTGGCAGTTATTAATAACTGAAAGTTATTAATTAATAAATCATGAGGGTTTTGTATTGCCACTAAATAGTTCCTGTTTAAATTCAGAAAAAATAATTGCTTGCCAGAATGGTCAGAGACATCCTGCCAATGAAAGGCTGCTACGAGATCACTTGAGGAAACACAGAAAGTCACAGCTTTTAAAAATAAAACCYTCTTTTCTCAAGGTTAGATAAACTACAGGTCAGATAAACTACAGAGTTATAAGCAYTGCTATATCAGCTAAGAAAACTGATATATGAATCGAGGTCAGTGGTGTTACAAATGCTGGGAAAGTAGAAGTTTGTTACAGCCTGCATGGAAATTTCATCCTTTGTGCCTTCAAACCAAAAAATTTAAGGGTCTTTTCCCTTTTTCAGCGCTCCCATGCAGGTGTTTGTTCTCCTCTTGCTCCTGTGTTTATTTGCTGTCGCGACCCAGCGCTCGAGGTGTGTTTGAGCTCAGGTCCTGCCCTGCTCACCTTGCAGGGCATAATCAGCATCCTGGAGAGCCCAGAGCTTCCCTGAGCTGACCACAACCTCCCCCGGGTGCCCTGGGCTCCCACAGGCCGCGCTGCAGCAGCGATGACTTGCTGGGAAAGAATCCCGGAGAGAAGCTGTGATATTGCTGTGGGACACGCAGGAAATGCAGGGTGGCTCCCTCCTTGGGAATGGGAATGTTCCAACCGTGCAGGCAGACCTGGGAACGCTCAGGTTGTATAAACACAGCAGCAGCTCTGTGCAGACTTGCTCGCTTGTTCTGCTTTCTAGTTGCATTCCTRAGGAAACGCGAGTTTTCACTGACTGCAACTCCACACATTGATGCTTTTCATTATATTAAACTCAAGAAATCTATTTATTAGAAATAATTCCAAAGTAAGATTTTTTTAAAGTTTTTTTTTTTTTTTAATAAACTAATAAAGCTGTTTAAATACCCAGTTTGTTTTTTTAATTAAAGCATAACACATCAAGATAGGTCTGATTTATTCAATAAATCACGTGGCTAACTGAACTATTTGTTTCTGGGTGCTCTGACTGCACTTAAAACTTTTGAATTGTACAATGTGCTTGGCTGGCCTTGTTCCCTGATAATTCTSCCCGGGTTCTGCTTGCCCAGCCAGGGAAAATCTCAAGGTGCCTGGAGTAGGAGCAAGGCTGACGTGAACCTGTGTCATATCCCCACAAATGAACTCTGCTGAAGGAGCTGGGAGGCATCCCAGGGTCCATCTGCTCCGGCACAGCTTAAATCCACTCAGATCTGAGAGGCAGTTCCGTCCCTGGTTCATGATTCAGCTTTCTTTAGCAATTCTGGCAGCGCTCACGTCTGCGTGTTGSTGCAGAATGCCAGTGCAGACACGACATTCCCATATTCCTGCCCCGCTGCATTGTGTAACAGCTTGCTGATAAATATTGAAATTCTCTTTTAAAGAGCTTGCCTGCCTGTAAGAAATCATTCTGAAATGAGCTGTGATGCGAATGCAAATGCTGTAGATATTCTGAAATCATTCCCTATGTATTCCCTTACACGGCAGAGAACTCAGGGAGCTTGGAAACTCCCATTTTAGGAGGCTCTTAAATTCACTGACACAGCTTTGCAGATTAAGTTATTCCAGGCCGGTTTTCCCCATGAAGCTGTTAAAASAAAAACCAAATTCCTGGTGTGAGACAAACTATGAGGAAAAATACCTGTGGCAGGGAGTGATTCCGGAATAACTGCAATGTATTATATTTACTTCCTTTTTTGACACAACAGTATTATTTTTCTCTGGATACCTGCAACACACTGGGCTGTTATAAAACAATGCCTGGTTTCAAATTCCTAAAAACAAAAAAAAAAAAACAAACAAAAAAAAACCCCCAGATTTTGTCCAAATTCAAGCATTCTTTGTGGAGACTCWCCCTGCTGTGTTCACCAGGTCGCTGATTCGTGCACACAAAGCAGYGTTTGTTCAGGAAAAGCTGCTCCAGCCCTGCCTGCCCCTGTGCCAGAGGTTTCCCAGCTCCAGAGCCAGAGCAATCCTGSAGCTGAGCAAGCCCAGGATTTCTGTGCCTCGAGGAAATCAATCCCACTGTGAGAGAAGGASGCTCTTCCTGCCACCTTTGTCAGGGTGGCATTGTCTCAAACTCTAAAAGCAGATTTGCCAGTGCTTGTCTGTCAGAAGGCCTCCACACAACATCCACCTCTCAAAAACCCTCAGAAAGTGCCAAGGGCAGAACAATAATCACCCTTTTTGTRAGGGCCTGGAGGGTGAAACATGATCCTCTACATCTTGCCATCTATTTTTTTTTATGCAATCTGAAACACTGCAAATCGACCATTATTTCACTGCCCTCTTTATTGCATCTGCACTCTGSTTTGATCTTATTCTTTCTCTGTATGTTTTATTCCCAAGTGTATYATAATATGTCAATTTTAATATGACATTTTCTTTTTTTTTTTTTCTGTCATAGAGTGGACAGAAGCTGTGATACAGAACTGAAAATATTTTTTTCCTAACCCCTCAATTCCCATTGTCACCTCTGTGACAGCAGGTAAGAGAATTTGAGGCTTGTGGCATGATGATGTGACAAACAAAATTGCACATAAAAACTCTGGCTTTTTAACTATTAACTAGTAACATTATTTTAAACTTTGCCTGAGAAGATGAGAGATTCTGGAAATGGGGTAAAATGAACCAATATTTAAGTACTTTTGAGTTCACATTGTGTGTGGACAGGAGGAAATAATCAGAATTTCTAAACCAGAGAGGATGAGCGGTAAAGGAAAAGAATTTTCTTTATGGGACCATAAAAGAAAGGGTGATAGTTGTGGAAAAATAACCTTCATTTGGACATGGGATGAGTGTGTGGGAAGAAAGAGGGAATGGAAACAGAAATTAAGAGCACATCAAAGAGATGTCTGCACTATCCCCTTCCCACAGGTGGAAAAACTGGGGCAGAGAAGCAATTTACACATATTCCGCTTTCACTTGTCGCTGTCAGAGCCAAAAACTTCTACCTCCCAGCCCCAAACACAAACCACAAAGCTATTCCTCTGTTCTATTATATCTGCTATTTGTTTCACCTTGTTTTCAGTTTTAGGAGCGCCTCTGATCTACATAAACAAGTTGAAACACTCAGCCACTCCGGTGCCTGCAGCTGCCGTGCTGAAGGATGTGGTTTTATTTCATGGACTTCACAAACTCGGAGAGAGCGTTGCAAGAGAGTGGGAGTGCAACTAATAGCAGGATAAAATGGATTTCTGTCAATGAGACCCAAGTTTCAAATTTGTGTGTGTTTGGTTTGGTGTGAGTTAATGAAATGTGTCATTTTTGCATCAAATCAGGCATTTATTTGCACACATTTCTAAGACTCTTGCAGGTATTATGAAAACACCCCATTGCTCCCTTTGAGTGCTTGTTGTAGGTATATGCAGTTGCATTCTCAGAGTCTGGAACTCTGGCCAACCTCCTCCCACCTCTTTTTTTTTTTTTTTTTAAAGGGAAAAAACTCATGCCAATTCTAATCTCAACATTTCAACATTTCAGGGATTAAAATCCAATGTCACCTTTCTGAGCTGGTACTCCATGCTCAGGAGGAATATGTCACCTAAAAATAGAGAAATTTTTAATCATGTGGTCACATGATAAATTTCAGTTTGGGCCTTAATTTGTGTGCTTTCTGTTTCTTCAGCTTTCTGAGCTGTGGAATGCTGTAAAATGAATATATTTTAGTGGGATCTGTTGTCACACTGCTCTTGGAGATCTGCAGGACCAATGGCCAATACAGAGAATTTCCACATTCRCTGGGATTCCTTAATCAGACAAGTTCTAACAACCCCAAACTGGAAACATTTTAGGAAGCTACTTCAAAAGTTCTTCAGCTACTTAGTGTGGTTTTCCCCTTTTCAACAGGGGATTAATTTTTGTCATAGATACCTGCAAGCCTTCCATGACTCTAACGTCTTTCTTTCCAAGAGTAATTCTGAAATACAAATTCCACATCTGTCAGAACATCTATCCTGGAGTTATTCACTGACCCAACATCCTCAAGAAGTTCATTAACTCAGCAGCCATTTTCATTTCAGGTATGCTACCAGCTGATTCTTGCTTAGATCATGAAGTCTTTTTCTAAAACCTGCTGTTTTAGAGATCCAGATAATTAAAGTTTTCTAAAGTTTCGTTCAGTTTTAGACAATTTGAGAGTGAAACAATTTACATTAGGTTTCCCATCATGACAGTGAAAGTTAAGATGTTAAATCAAGGAAATAACAAGGATTTTTAGCTTTTATAGCTTTTACTGCTGCGAAAATCTTGCCACCTATGTTGTTGGAAGAAATTCTTTAACCCTGCAAGCTGTAYCCACCWAAAGGAGTAGAKRAATATATGAACAGCTTCTGTTRTATAARCAAGACATTCCCTCTATTTTGGGAYGAAAAATCCAACAAATAAGATATTATTATGAAATATGTAKCTCATATTTTCTGTTACAAGATGCATATTGGATGAAAATGACTTATTGGAATTCTCTTGCAGCTGTTCCTTCACACAGARTGCCTTTTGTTTGAGTGCCATACAGTAAACAACAACTTAATTCATCTTTTAATTGCTGACATTATCAGTTTTGGCAATCTAATTAGATATTATTCTAATTTTCTGCTGTAAATGRTAAGTTTGTAGTTTATGTTTTTGTTATTTCCATTTTTTTTCCCCTTTAGATATAAAGATGRCAGTGAAAGTCATCGGAGTTTGGATGCAGCCAAGGGTTTGGGTCTGGATCTCTGGGTGGTGATAAATCAGTCTTGATCAAGTCAAAATAATTTTGACAAAGAAGAGAAGACACTTGAATGAACTTCAGCCTCAGTCACCAGCTACCGGAGAAAATGTTCTGTTAAAAAAAAATAAAAMACATTTYTCTGCCAGAGCCAGYCTGTGCTGACCTTCAGGCTTTGTTGGGAACCTGCTGTTCTTCTGCTGAAATTGATGGAGCAAAACCAATCAACGTGGTGAGAAACCTGGTAGAAATGTTTTTTTTCAGTGCTTGGGAATTCAAGTAGATTTCTAGGAAAACAGTTTTTATTGGATTTTTACTGTGAATTAGAAAAACCTATTTTTTTTACTCTTTGGAAGAGGTTTGCTTTCTTAATCAAAGCAAGTTTTAAAGTTTCCRCTTTTATCCTTGTCAAATCTCATATGTAACACAGTGTTTTCTCAGCTCTGTTGTTAAATTACTGACGAGTTTAGAGAATATATGTAAGATCAATACAATGTTATGCACACATAAAACTTTCATTTAGTCTTTTTGAGAAGAATCTTTTAAGTTCTATATATTAATATAGCATACATACATCTTCATTAATTTATTTTAAAAAAATACAGCCCGTGGGAAAAAGTTGAGCAATGGAGAAGACAGTTTGAAGGTAATAAAGTAAAAAGGTAAAAAGGTAAAAAAGTAAAAAGGAAAAAAGGTAAAAAGTCCCTTTTTTTGATAGCTCACTATCTTATTAATTAGAGATTAGATAACAGTTTGTGAGATGTATGTAAGAATGCAAAAATTTTAGCAGGTTTCTTGGCTTTAATTAGTGACTTCAAAAATATTTCAAGAGTTATTAGAGAAACTTTCTTGTTACAATGGAAACATTGCAAAGGAATTTAAAAGCCCCGTCAAAAACAAAATCAAAATAAAAATGAAAGGGGTGAAAATCTCCTCCCATGGCAATTCCTGCCACAAAAAATGAGGTTTTCACCTCATTGAATATGCCGGGCTGGAAAATGATGTTTCAAGAGGGCTTGAGCCATCTGTGCAGAGGGGSAAGGACAGACACACGTGGGTGTCAGCCTGATTTTAATCTTCCKGAGCGCATGAATCAGGGAGGCAGCGATTTTAATGCTTTGCGCTCAGGTAAAACTGACTCACGTTTCTCTGGGCGATGGATKGGTACCACTGTCGCCTCTGGGATTTCCCCTGCTAAATAATACCAAAGGCCTGCAACAAAYGGCAGAGGTGTTAATGCTTTCCAGAGAAAGAGTCCTTTATAATGGAAAGTATTAGTCAGCCAGAACGCTGCGGAGGAGCCTTTTCCAGGTTTTTACAGCAGCTTTCCCGAAGTCTCTAATCCAATATCCCGCGTTTTACTCCTTATGTCCGGTGGGGAGGCTGCTGTCTTCAGTTGAAGGCACCAAGGTTAATTTACAGCAGGGCCGATCAGGGTTTCACACGGCAGATTAAAATCGGCGTTACTTGATTTGTACCTGAGCTGCGGAGCTGCGCTTGCTGGGCAAGAATAAAGAATACGACCCGCAAGTCCTAAATTCCACAGTTTCGTGTGACTCTATTAAACACATTTTGTGAGGCAGACCGAATGGGATGATAATTTATTAACGGAGAACTATTTTTGAAAATCATTCTTCAAAATAATTTTCCTTGGTTATGCTGATTAATGGCGCCCTAGAGTTTTATTCTGCTATTGCTTAGGTACCTGGTTTATTTCATTATTATTTACAGAATTTGCATTCATACAAGGGGTTTGCAAAGATAAAAGTTACACCCTTTTTTTTTTTTTTTGATCAGTAACCTACTTTAGAATTTACAGTTTTGTATTAGTTCCTATGCAGAGGTTTTGTTAACACCCGTGTATCTGCTAGACAACAGTAGTTAGGGATGACAAATTTCAGTGTTTTTTCCAGTGTTTTCTCAAATTTTATGTTAATATTTTAAATAATCTTATGCTAAAATTGTAATGATCTTACATTAAGATTTTAATAATCTTATGTAAAGATCTTAATAATCTTTTGTTAAGATTATTAGCACCTCAAGATGTTGGTGTGAACGCACAAAATAAAACATCAATTTGAAAGCATTTTAGCGAAAAGCAGCACCTTTTTTTTCCGATTTTGATAGCAAATTTTAATTGTTTTGTACTGAAACAACAGCGTGCGAATCTATTTGGGTTCGAAAAGYAGAATTTTGGTTGTGGTTATTTTTCAGAGCGATTCTGTGCCGCTTTGTCTCATAGAGGAGGGCGATGGGTGCCTGCGGTTTGCACGCTCTGAACCCACGCGGGGTTTGTGCCACGCAAATCCCTTTGTCCGACATTCACTTTACCCCGCTCCTCCCAGGAGAAAGCGGCTCTGCCAGAATCAGGGCATCATTTGCCGGGATTTGTGGGATGCAGCCTGAAAAACAGCTCCGGGGGTGAGGTGGCCGTGAGTCACTCGGGACCGGTTCTCACGGAGCCGGAGCATCAGATAAGGAGTCGGCGGGGTGGAAAAGCAGCGCGGTGTCTGGCTGCGGCTCTGGCACGGGATCCTTGCGGATTTCGGTGGGGCCAGCCCAGCCCTGGGCTCTGCGGAGGCAGAGGAGCTGTGGCAGAGCCTTTGGGACCTGCCCGGCACGGGGGAAACACGCACGGGAGAAAGGATTGCGGCTGCCAAGAGCAAGAGCGAGCTGGAGGAAACCATGCAGAACGCTCTCAGAGGTTTAAGAATAAAATTTTAAACCAGGCATTCTTCTCCTGAGTACCCCACAAACAACCGTGTTAGTCATTTGCTGCTAACACAAATATGATTAATAAATTTTTCCTTAATTACTATTTTTTTTCACACTGTACAGGCTCTCCGCCATGATAGAGCTGATAACAAAGTATATRCATATAAACATGTAAAATTTGGGTGGCTTAATACTTCTCAGCTAGGTTCCTGAATGCAGATTTTTTTCATTAAACTTACAGAAGAAAACTTAGCAAAAGTAGTTGAGTAGTTTCTAGAATAGCAGTAGTGAAAAAGCACAGCATTTGTGTCTGGGAAAAAAAAAAAAAGAATCTCAAAGCTGGTTCACTAAGCAGTGCTATTATTTTGCACAGGCTTTAAAGTTTAGTGTCTGGGAGAGGAGTGGTTGCCCTGATATGGTTTTTAGCAYATAATTCCATGAAATAAGACATGTTAAAAGCAATGTGCAAAGCCTACCTAAAGCCCCAGACCAGTAATTTTCTTAYAAGATCGCATCAAATAAAGAGTTTKTTCTGTTACAGTCTACAGCAAGGAGCTTAKGTGATCTCCAGCAAATGATGATGTGCTTCAAGTTCTCTGCCTCTGAAGAAGAGTTCTCAGCTTTACAAGGAAGCCACAAGGTTTTTATTAACTTGTGCTCTCATTCTTTCAGCTATTATGAGYACTAAAACCAYTCTGCTGAAAGCCCAAGTGTGGTCYCCAACCTGCCTTTTTAATTCCTGGCTTAACTTTCGTGCACTCAAAACAATTTGTAAAGCAACTGAGTCTTGGCATACTGTGCAGGCAGAGCTGCCATTACTTTGAGCTCTGAACTCACAAAAATTAATAAATATGCCCAGAGCAGTCCAGTTCCAGAGTGTCATCGACTTCAGTAGGATTAGCCACACCTTACTTTAAAAAAAAAAAAAAATCTTCAGTGGAAAACTTGGCTTAAGAATTCCCATTTCCRTCTCCAGACCACACTGCTCCATGGTTTTGTGAAGGTGCTTTAAATGAGATCAGCAAGGAACTCCAGCATCTTCCCCAATGTGCAATGTGCCCCTTTCATCACCCTCTTCCGGAGGCAGCTTCCTCCCAGCCCACTCTCCTCCCTGGCTGTTGACATTWAGGAGCACCKGGTAAGCCAGGCCAGCTTTCTGACYTGTCTGAAAACTAACCCAGGGAGTTTTTTTTAGTGAGATCATGGAGCTGATTCAGTTACTGTTCAACCACGTGAATGCAAATGCTGCCGTGCGAATACGAGGGTGAGAAGGGGACGGAAGGATGGATGGCAGCCTCCTTCAGAGCTTGGGGTTGGCCCAACCCAGCTGCACTATTGCACCATCTGTGTGTAAAAAGCCAAACATAGCTAAATATTTGCAGAGTGGACAAAYTGATGGATTTTTGTTTAATAGTTTTGCAAATTAATGCTGTTTTATATCAACTTTGAAGCCATTACCTAGTCAGTCGCCAGCTGCTGTCTGTTCACAGAACGTAACAGCAAAAAATTTCAGCTTTAACACACGAGATAAAGGTGCCCTGYGACCTGCTGGAACACCAGGCTGGTTGAGTTCACAACCAAGCAACCCTTCAGAAGGATTTCTTTCTAAAAAGACCAGGGTGAAGCACTGGATTGAATCCTGTCCGCTGAAAGGACTGGGAAATACCGCAAGAAAACGAAGCAGAGCAAGAAGGGAGTTTCTTTGTGGTGTCCCTGCTAAGAAACATACACAGGAGAGAAGGAATTACACGAGACTGGTTACCTTGTCACAAAAAGATAAATTAGGTTGATTGCATGAGATCTAGTCTCAATAAACCTAGTACTGACTGTTTTTTGTCAACCTGGCTACCTATTAGGATACTTTAATTTTGTTTTTCCTTTTTCAGCCTTCCTACTTCATCAAGAAAAAGCTCAGAGACTGGGAAGTCAGTTCTCTAAGCACCTAAAATGTGAAATTTATTTAGGCCTAGCACTTTTGAGAGCACTTAAGTAATTGGAATTCTCTCAGATGAGCTCTTTCCATGTTCAATCATGAGCTCTGACTCCTTTCTTGCTTGGTGTTTGTTGAATTAATTCTCAAATTGCAGTGGGGGCAGAAGGTATGCAATTTATTTTTTGGTTAAACTTAACTGCCAGCTAAGTGCAAGCTTGGTTTTTTCTTGCTTAACTTTCACCATCTTTGCAGTGGAACAGGGTTTTGAATGACAATGTCTCATTAGAGGAATAAAATATCTGCTGTGAACAAAGTTGTGAACTCTTCCAGGAGTGTCCAGGGCCCCGATTCTCCAAATCAGTTTATGCAGAGCTCCTTGAGAGCACGAATTCTCTCCAGGCTGCTCCACTGAGKCCCAAAAAGAAGCAAGGAACAAGTCAGGATGACATCCAGGAGAAGGAGATCAGATAGAGATACACTGTTAGGCCATAGAGGTGACCTATGGGCTTGTCTCTACGCACAACTGTTTCTTATTTCTGATTATTTACACAAAGACCTTCTCATTCAGAGCAAGCCATTGTTTAGTTTAATCCAGAGTAAATTAAGGAGGAAGAAATCCATGTGGAATAAAGCCTTGAGAACGGGCTTCATCTTCATGTCCTGTGTCTTTTGAGAGTAATTAAACGTCTCTGTAGATTCTTTTTAAAWGGAGCTTTGCAAAGAACTGCTATTATCCTGGCTTTAAAGCACATTGTCCTCTATCTATTGCCCRACCTGCTGGATTAAATGACACACACTGGCTGCCCAGAACAATCACCTCGAGTCTGATACCCAGGATAACAAACAAAGAGGAGCTTTATTAACCTTCAGACCGGTGATAGGTGTGAAGGCCGTGATGCAGATCGAAGYAGCCTCTTTGCCATCCTGTTACACACCAAAGGGTGCAGGCTCCTTCCTTCCCAGTGTGGAATCTCAGTAACAGAGTGAGACCCTGGATCCATCGGTCTGAGTCGAGGCTGGACATGAGGCATGCCCAGGTGGCCAAGAGGCCAGTGGCATCTGGCTTGTATCAGCAATAGTGTGGCCAGCAGGACCAGGGCAGGGATTGTCACCCTGTACTCGGCACTGCTGAGGCCACACCTCAAGTCCTGTGTCCAGTTCTGGGCCCCTAAATTCAGGAAAGACATTGAGGTGTGTCCAGGGAAGAGCACGGTGAAGGATCTGGAGAATCAGCCTTGTGAGGGGTGGCTGAGGGAGCTGTGGGTGTTTAGTCTGGAGAAAAGGAGGCTCAGGGGGACCTTCTCACCCTCTGCAATTCCCTGACAGGAGGGAGCAGCCAGGGTGGTGTCAGGCTCAGGGAAAAAGGGACAGGATGAGAGAGAATGGGTTCAAGCTGCACCAGGAGAGRTTTAGGTTGGAATCAGGAGGAATTTCTTCACTGAAAGGGTGGTCAGGCATTGGAAGGACAACCCAAGGAGGTGCTGGAGTGACCATCCCTGGTGGCATTCAAGAAACTGGCTGTGGCACTCAGTGCTGTGGYTGAGTTGACAAGGTGGAGRTTGGGCCTCRTKATCTYRGTGGTCTTTTCCAAACAAAACCATTCTATGATTYTGGGAGYGCTGTGGTACCTGCAACTAGATCCACTAAAAAATCCAGGCACTGAAATCTAGCACTGGAACAGTCAAAACTTCTCATCCTAGGGGCAACTAAAACCCAGAGACATGTCAGTTCTCGCTTTCTGGAACCTAAAAAATTGTCTCAGAGCGTGCCTGGACAGCCTGGGGCTGGCTGGAGCCCCGCACACCGGGCCGGGATGCACAGGTCGGGGACGGAGGGATGAGGCCCCGCTGCTGTTCCCTGGGCAGGGGAAGAAGAAAAGGCAGCAATGAGGTGTCTGGTGCTCCCCTCTCTATTTCACAGTTCATTTGTCCCAGTTTATTGATCACAGCCCAGCGCAGCTCTCCCCGCCCGCCCCATCGCTCCGGCCGGGGGAGCTCCGGACCGAGCGCTGCCCCGGGGCGGCTGAAGCCGGGAACAGCCCCGCTCTCCTGTCCGGGCAGGGCACAGGCACCTCTGCAGGAGCCACCCCCGGCCCGTCCCAGGAAGTGACGGCAGCCGGTCCCCCCGGGCACACCTGACTCACCTGGGCGGGCGCACCGGGCGGCAGCGCTGCGCTGCGCTCCGCGGAGCCGGGCGGTGTCCGGGCACGGCAGCGGCCATGGCGAGGGACGGCGGCTCCCCCTGGGCCATGGGGCTGCTGAAAACCTTCGAGGAGAGCGAGTTCAGCAGCTGGGAGAAGATCGGCTCGGGGGGGTTCGGGCAGGTGTACAAGGTGCGGCACCTCCACTGGAAGACCTGGCTCGCCATCAAGTGTTCGCCCAGCCTCCATGTGGATGAGAAGTAAGGAGGGACGAGGGGAATGGGGGAGAATGGGGGGACGAGGGGCTTTTCCCTCTGAGGGACCCCTGAGCGCTCAATCGCCCCGCGGATGCGCAGCCGGGGACCCGCGGGACAATGAGGGCTCTCTRTGTGCAGCCCTGCCCGTCTCACAACCAACAGCAACACCAGGGACTATTAAATATTCCCCAAGCCTTTCCTGCGCCCTCAGAGCCGTTCGGAAAGCATTCCTGCCCTGCCCACGGTGTGCGTGTGCCGGCTTGCACAGCCCCYGAGCGCAGCCCCGGCCGGGAAGGGCAGGAGCAGTGGAAACGCTGCTGGGATCCAGGGGCTGGGGAAAAGCCGGTGTTTTAGCTCGTGGATTTAGCGCTTGGGACTCGTGTGGTGGCAGCAGGCTCGGGCTGGGGGGAGCAGGCTCGGTGTCTTTAGGAGCGGCTGTGGAAGGAGCCGGGCYGGGGAATGTGTTCGGCTCCAGGTCGGGGGCAGCGCTTCTCCGGTGACTGTCCGCTCGGGGTGAGCCCTCACTGGGGGCTSTGGAGTGGGGCTGTGCTGCGTTCCAGATAAGGTACCCCATGATAAGGCTCCCCCAGCGCTCTGTGACTCGTTGTGAGGACGATGGGCTGTGCTTCTGTGTGTGATCACAAATCWCAGATTGGTTTGGGACCGTAAAGACAATCCCGTTCCAGCCCCCTGCCCTGGGCAGGGACACCTTCCACTGCCCCAGGCTGCTSCAAACCCCACCCARCCCGGCCTAGAACACCTCCAGGACTGSGGGATATCGAGTGCAGGTCTCCTTTCCTAGGAGAGGAAGGCTGTCAGATGCATCTTTAGAAGCATCCTGCGGTTGTAGGGACAGCAGTGGTTTCCAGCTGGGCAGCCTCTGTGCAAGAGGTGAATATGCACAAGCCGTGTTCGTGGAGCTTTTCCAGCTCCCACCTTGATCTCTGGGATCTCTACCAGCTCACAAGCCCATTCTGCAGTTCAGTTTTTGAGACGTGGATTGGCTCAGTCACAAAAGCTTTCGTGTTGTTGCCTTTTCTGCAGAAGGAGGGAGATAAGCTGGCCCGAGATTAAAAATGTTTGTAAGCCCAACTTCTGCAGGATTTCTGGGGTAGTGGAACATCTTTTCCAGCATCTGATTTATTGACTTTGCAGCAGGCATGGCTTATATAGTGTAGTAAATAAAATTAAATGTTCTTTGAAGAGGGAGAGTTAAGTATATGAACAGGGGAACTGTGAATAAAATGGAAAAGACCTCAGAGTTGCAAGAGTTTCATTGTGCTAACCTGCAAAAATCCCTATTAAAACCTCAGAGGAGATTTCAGGTTTGATGCTTATTGATCAAAATAGTACTGCAGCAAATTAATTTTGAAGTAAAGGTTAAAACATGTCTTAAAAATTAGCTAGAACATTTGTAATGCTTTTAATTTGCACTGTACATCTAGAAATTTACTCAGAAATKTAATTTTCTCTCTGAGGCAAAGGATGCTGTCACCCATTTTAATGTGAACATTTAATTTTGATGTTTGCTATCAAATCTCAATATATATTAATATATATATATATTGCAGTAGAGAGCCACCTGTCCCTCCGTGGCTATGAGGTGTGCAAATACTGGAAGACCATGCCAACGTGCAGCTCAGTGAGCAAAAACTGCCTTGAGAATTTGGGAACTTTGAGGGCATAGGGTTCCTGCAGTTTCTGATTCATTTTGATAAACCAGTTCTCGAACCACTAATTTATTTTAGTGCAGAATTTGTSCTTCAGATGCTTGAGGGGAGCATTGATTAGAAATCAGTGTTCCTTGGTCTTTGAAAGAGCTGCCCCTGCAAAATAAATTAAACGGATTTTTCTGGGTGGGTTTTTTTTTTCAATTTCTTCCTTGATTCTTGAGCTGCTCTACTAAACCCATTTCAGGAGTTGGTCAGGCTGAAACTTTTCACGCAATATTTTTCTAATAAACTTGTGCTATTCAAATGGTGGGGTGGGGGGCACAGACAGAATCAAACACTGCCTCTTCAGCCGGCAGGTTGCAACAAGCCTGTGTAATTAGATTGTTAATCCGGGAGATTAAACTTGACTAGCTGTTCCTTGGAACCCTGTGAAGAGGTAGAAGAATTGCCAGTGGTATCAGGAACATTAGCTGAAAAGCACAGAGGCTTTTTTCTGATGTGATTGTTTGGTACCACATTAAAACCCCGTTTGTAATGGTTTGGTGGTGGTAATGCCCTGTGAAATCTCTCTCACTGTGTTTCTGCAGACAGTGAGAGATTTGGAGTAATTCCCTCGGCAATTATCACATCGAGGAGCCAAGTGGCCTCRAGCAGAAGAAAAACCGAATGTAGAGCCAGAAGTGTGTTTTACCTTTAAGCCCTCTCAGACAATCCAGCCAAATTCCATTCCTCACACCCCATTTGCTCCCACTCTCCTGAGATCGGCTCCCCGCATTGGACTCGGGATGYTCTCAATGTAAATCCCAAAAAAAAGCGTTTGTGACCCAGAAAGGTGGAGGAGCCTCTCCCCCCAAGGACGTGCAGTGGAGAGGGTGAATTCTCTTTTTGCCAGAATGGAAGTGAGGTCTGGAGAAGAAAGCTCGGAGGGAGAGAATCCCGTGTGGATTTCTTATGGCTGAACAGAAACGTGCAGGCTGCGAGGATGTAACATTTCCTGGAGAGGGCTCTCTACGGGAGGTGTTGGCCGTGGGGGTGGCTGCAGGGTGTGGAGGCGGAAAAGAATTCTCTAATCGGAAAAAAAAAAAACCAAAAAACCCAAAACAAACCTGAGCAAAGCCCTACATGTATCTCCCTCTGCACATCCTGGGTTTGGGAATGGAGCAGCGCTTCAAAATTTAGGAGGTTTTAGAAATACCTCTCTGTTAAGTCGATGCTACATTTATTTAGGAGGTGAAGGTGAATGAAAATACTCTGTAAAGAGTAGGGAAGAGCCTGACTCTCCGGGTTAAGCTGTAATGCTCTGGTACCAGAGCTGCACTGCAGAGATCTGTTAGCAGGACTGAGATCTGTTAAATCCCGGAAAGAAGCTATTTTCTTCCTTTTTTTCCCCTCCCCTCAACATATTGTGCCCTGACCATGCAATGGTTTTTCTTGTCTCATTTTCACATTCTTTCTGAGAGTCAGCAGCGTGGGGAGTTGTTAAAAATGTACCCAGCAGAGCAGAGRCCACTGAATGCTCTTAAAACCTCTRCTGCGATGYGGATGGGAAGAGTTTCTGAGGAAATTCAGAGGTGCTGTAACTTTCTGGGCCCCCATCTGCACCACCAGCAGCAGTTTGTGAAGAGGAAATTTGAAKTCCCGACTGGAGAGCAGGGCTTGGGTCTCCCCTGGGCTGGGAGAACCTCTGGAGGTGCCTCGCACAAATGGCCCCATTAGATTACAAGTTCTCAGAGGTTTTTTTTGAGTTTCTCTGGAGCAACTTTAACTGCTGTGTCTCTGGCTCCATTAGGGAAATGTGGTGGTGCTGGGGGAATAYAGAACTGCAAGGGCTGCCCTGTGCGTGTGAAGCTGTAGTTCTGCAGCAGTGTTATCTCTAGGGCATAAAGATCGGGGCCATGCAAATGCAGCCGTAATTCCTGCTGTTCTTGTGGCAGGGTTTGTGGGACACGGGCTGGGGACTGGGGCAGTGGGCAAGAGCAACTCCTTTGGCTCTGCAGGGGAATCCAAGGAATGCAGCCGAGTCTGGGCTCTCTCTCCCGTTCTGCAGTGGTTCTGGTKGATTGAAAGCGGCCGATCTGTGCCGATTCCTCTGACAGAGATGTTCTTTGGCATCGGGCCCCGGGCTGGAGCCCTCGATGGGTGGGCCCCCATCTTCTGGTGCCATTGCAGGAGAAAGTGTGTGCACCCCATCATTTACATGACCTCGGCTGTCCTGGGTGTAAGCTTTTGTTTTCTTTTCCTTTTTTCTTTTTCCTTCCCCCCTTCTTATTTTTTCTTCTTTTCCCCTTTTTATTTTTTTTCTTCCACCTTTTTACTTTTTACTTTTGTCTTGTTTATTTTTCTTTTTTTTTTCTTTTTTCTTTTTCTGTACTTCTTTATTCCATTTTTCCTTTTGTTTCCTTTTTCCTTTTTTTTTGTCGCTTTCCTTTTTCTTACTTTTTCTTTTTCATTTTCCTTTTTTCTTTTTCCTTTTTACTTTTTCCTTTTTTTCTTTTTTCTTTTTCCCATTTCTTCTTTTTTCCTTCTTTTTCCTTCTTTTTTCTTCTTTTTTCCTTCTTTTTTCCTCTTCCTTTCCCTTCCTTTTCCCCTCTTTTTTTCCTTTTTTCCCTTCTTTTTCTTCTTTCCTCTTCTTTTTTCCCCTCCTTTCCTTTTTTCCTCCCTCTTTTTTATTATTGTTACCACAAAGCTAGGATATAGTACTGGAGCGGGAGAGGAACTGAGCCTAGAGAAGATAATTCCCACTCTTCAATCGCATAGGTGTTAAACAAGAAATTACTATAACCCAGGCCAGACCCACGGCTCTAGACTGAGAAAGCCCACCAGGAGCTTTGCTTTTCCTTCCCTTTGGATAGAATAATTCCTCAGCAAGCGCCAGGAGTGACTAAGCAGCCCAACACGCACCCCCGCCGCCTCCTTTGATGTGCGAATTTGGAGCCTCCATCCCTGCAGCTCCCTTTGTTGCGGTGTTCGCACCCGCGGATGGAGGCGATGGAGCACCTCGGGAACACCTCGGGAACACCTCGGGAACACCTCGGTCTGTGCCGAGCGCCGGTGGAATCCTGGAAGGGGAAAGGGAAGGGAGAGACCTTTGATCTTTGCCTGCTGGGGGAGATCTCGCTTTAACGAGCTGCTTGTGTTTAATACGATTAATGCAAGTGCGCTCCAGCGCTTGGCTAATGACTGCTTTGGCTCTCTTTATTTCTTTTGTCTTCTCTCCTTTTTCTGTTTTGAAAAGGTGACAAGGGGCCTTTTTGAAAGCTGTTTGAAAGCCGGCGAGCCTCTCCGGCTGGGACAGCCTCCGGCTGATTGSGTTTTGGATGCTCTGGGTATGGGAAAGTGCTACGGGTGGTAATTATTGCATGGGGGCTTTATTTAAACAGGCAAATTAGATAGAGGGCACTCGCCTGCTAGTCTGTTAATTCAATTAACTGAGTCTGGTGCAAGCACAAAGAGAACTTTTTTTTTTTTTAAATTATTTCTTTGAAACAGAAAATTCTGCTTTTGTAGAAAACACCGCATTTCCAGCAGCCAATCTGTGTTTTTGCCGATGCTCCCTGAGGCTGCTGTTAGCCCCGGAACCCCATCCCCRGGGGTCTAGTGGTTCTCGCTAGACTTTCTCTGTCTCCGGGTCCCTGCTTTGCCTGGGAGGGCTCAGACGGGTGTTTTACATCCCTGACTCCGGCGCCCAGCCCGCCGAGGCCCGGTGAATTATGCTGGCTATGCGTGTGGCTCGGGGGCAAGGAGTTGGTTGTGTTATTCATAGGCGCTCCCTTGCAGCGTGCCAAAGAGCAAACTGGGTACTTGTCTGCAAAGGCAATTATTTCACAAGAAAAGTTGCTGTAGGGAGCAGCAGGAGCCAACACGGTTAATAGAAATGATTCTCCTTTTTTTTTTTTTTGTTTCTCTCTCAGCCTTTAAATGGTCTTTAAACCATTTTTCAGTCTGATCTTGCCTCTGAAATGGGTTTGCTGCTCATGGCTGGATCCTGGTGGGGAATGTTCCCAGCCTTGGGGAGCACCCCACTGCAGAGTCCCTGGGCCAAACAACAGCTCCCAAAATCCCTCCCACRTGGGAGCACTGAGGGTCCCTCAAAAGTTGTGTTTCAGGTCATCCAGGCACTGGGGGACACGTGGGAAGGGGACACTTTGCTGTGCAAGGGTCGGACTTGGCGTTTCTCTTTGTAGAAGTGGACAGCACTTCTAGCCGGSCTCGGATTTAAAATTTAAAAAAAAACCAAACCAAACCAAGTTTGATGGAGCTGTCAGTTCTGCCGGAGGTTCCCTCAGTGGTATCTGGCATCACCTGATGGTGGCACAGGGCACAAACCTGGTCCCATTGGTTCAGGTCCTGCTGCCCGTCAGGCAGTGTGCGCATCCTTGGGTGCATTGCAAGAGCTGTTGTGTAACAAGAGAGGGTCTGCTCAGGAAATGTCACCTGTGTGACCTCCCTGTGCCCTCTTGTGTGAATCTGTGACAGCAGCAGTGAGGTYTCGGTGCCCATGGCCCAAAGCTGCTCTGGGCACGGTCCATCATCACCAACAAAGCTGTTTGTACAGACTGAAGGTTCTTTCACCCATGAGTGTGGCYCCTCTCCGTGGGCACAGCCAGCCTGGGGAGAGGATCCTCGTTTCCTTTTCCAGTTTGGGTCCTCGTGGGCTGTTGCAGAAGGCTGTGAGTGATGTGCAGAAGGACACAGCAATTAAGGGTCTCGACCTGGGAGGCTGCAGCTCGGGCTGAGTAACGCTTGACCCTTTGCAGGGTCAGGCTGGAATGATCTGTAAACAACCCGTGGTGCTCATTACAGCTGCCAGGACCGGGCCTGTTACATCACTGGGAATGATGGGCCGGGACTTTTCTGGGTCTGCTGGAGCTGAGTGAGCACAGTTTTGGGGCTGTCAGATCTGTGTCTTGAGGACAAGGAGGATTTTATTCCATCCTGACTACAGCAGGCAGTTTGCCCCCCCAACTGGTGAGTGCCAGGGATTCCTCTCCCAAAATTTGGCTCTGTACCCTCAGCTGCTGAAGCGATGCTGTCCCTGCTTTCTGCTGATTAACACAATCTTGTGACTCACAAAAAGTTAACGACTTCAGCCCAAGGAGGCACAGCAGTGGTAAATCCGGGCTCTCAGTGTATCATCCTCTTCCTGAACAGCACAGCACAAACATCAAAGCTGGCAGATTTTGGGCTTTGCACTTGGGAAAGCGCAGGGCTTACCTGTGTTCCTGCAGCTGGGAGCTGCCTGCTGYTGGCAAATGTGGAAACCATAAAACCCAGCGTTGGTAAATGTGGAAATGTGCCTGGAGTGCAGGMTGGTGAGATGCAGTGCRGCTCRATCGGGGGGGTGATCGCCAAATTCAGTTTTTGGTATCTTAAGAATCATTTTGTGCAGCTGCTCCATCCCTCACCTCCCATTCTCTCCTGCCCAGGGAGCGCATGGAGCTACTGGAAGAAGCCAGGAAGATGGAGATGGCAAAGTTTCGCTACATCCTCCCCGTTTATGGTATCTGCAAGGAGCCGGTGGGTTTGGTGATGGAGTACATGGAGACGGGGTCCCTGGAAAAGCTGCTGGCATCCGAACCGCTGCCCTGGGAGCTGCGCTTCCGCATCATCCACGAGACGGCCGTGGGGATGAACTTCCTGCACTGCATGTCCCCTCCTCTGCTCCACCTGGACCTCAAGCCTGCCAACATCCTGCTGGATGCCCACTACCACGTCAAGGTATGTGCTGGGATCTGCTTTTGGATGGCTCCTGACAGGTGAAAAAACCTGAGAGGAACCTGCAGCATTTCCTTAGAATGAGAGAAATACCCCACCGATGCAACCCCTCTGACTCCCAAGTCAAGATCCACCCAAGTGGAGCCCTAAAATAAATCCACCTATGAGATTTATGCACCATTTAGGCACACAAACAAAAGTCCAGTTAGAGAAGTTGTGAGAAACCCTCCTGAAATTTTGGAAGGATGTAGTGAATTCTTGCTTTGAGACCTAATGRGTCCTGCTACAAATTTCTTTGCAGGAGGGTCATGAGGCAGAGGAGAACAGGAGGGGAAAAGCAGTGTGAGCTCTTAAATCATCTTTGCCATTTCCACAGCTCCCGTGGTTGCTTTGTTCCAGGTCATTTTGGCTTTGTCTGCACCACTGAAYACCCAGATCTCATTCACAGAGGGAGCCTGGAGAAACCTTCCCAGAGGCAACTCATTTTCATTTTTGCTCAGAGCATGTACAGTGAGGAAGTGTCTCWGTCCTGACTGCTCATGCGTGCCACAGGTCACCTAAAGGAATTTTTTTTTGTGGCTGTAGCAGCATGAAATACTTTTCGTTATCCATTTCCAGAGTAAGCTGGCAAACTTGTTGGCCTTCTCTGCTGAAGGTTCTGTTTTAACAGCTGGACTGAGGAGGYTGTGCTTGCTTTCTCAACTTTCTTTTTAGAGAGGAAAGAGATTGAAATACAGGTTTTTCCCTGTTTTTTTGTGCTCAATTTTTTTTTAGTGTTCAATTTTTTTGTTTTAGCTGTGCCATAATCCATCTGCTCCCTGTTTTCTTGGCCCCCTCACTGATGAAGCTCCTTTGTTCTTGCCTGCATTCTAAAAATGAAGTTTTCATTAAATAAAGTCAGCTTTCCTGATGCCATGAGAGGGCTGGAGCCATAGGAGGTGTGTGCCACTAATGAAATCACACCTGTGACAGCCTCAGCATTTTTTAACTGGGCCTCTTAGGGATTTATTTCTTAGAAGGATTTTCTTTCCAAAGCAGGAGGAATTTACAGGTGGTCATGCTACCATGACCAGAACATCAGCATTTGAGCTGTTGAAAGTCTGTTCTCACACATTGGTGCTGAGAGGCCTTTGCTAAGTATTTATTTACTTTGAAGTTCATGCTTGCTTGCATAACTTCTTAAATTCCTAATTCTTGACTCATCYGTGAGCCAAGACAGGAAGGCTGTGTTTTTCTCACTGTTTCAGGAGGTCGAAGTGCCTGATGTTCTGCCTGCTGCTCAGCCTACATCTGGGCGGTGATGTAACCCAAGGGGGCAAAGTGCAGAGTGTACAAAAGTAAAAAAAGCTTCTGGTGAGGTCACTGCTCAYATCCCTGAACTGTGGCTTCTGGATGGAACACATGGAGGTCTTCAGACCTTCTCTGTGGAGTTCAGAGAGCAGTGGTGTGATCCAAACCTTTTCCAGCCAGCTGGAGTCTACAGGCAACTTGGAAACCACTCCAAGAAGCAAAGCATAGGAACCTCCATGCAAAATAAGAGATGAACATATTCTGTSAGGCGCCTTCACTTTAAAACTGTGGCCCCAAACCTTCTTTTCATGTGATGTRAAACTCATATTCAAATTTCAGGCCCTGCAGCTCGATTTAATACACATTTTCTAGCTGGAAGGCTAATGGAGCTGCTGATTGAAGTGTTTTTAAATGCCAGCATTAATTTAGTAGGTGACCTGTCCCTGATAGAGTCCTAAKGTGAGTGAAGAGAGGTTGCAGACTGCAAGAGAAGGGTTTGGAGCTAGGGAGGACTTTTGTAAACTGTTTGCCCTTGAGCCAGGAAGCAGCCAGTGTTCTAGTGGAGAGAATTAGAGATGCTGCTGTGCCATCCTCCAGCTGGATGCAAACACACCCTGCTCCCTTTACGAGCACAGWGCTCCCTGCAGAGCCCTGAGCGGGGCTGGGGCTGCCTGGGCTGACTCAGGCACAGAACCGATCATCAAGTGGGCGCCTCCGCATCGTAAAGCCCGTGGTTACATAAGGTTTGTTCGTGGGAGGGTGATTAGGAGGATGGAATTAGCCTGAGCACTTAGCAGGGATATAGATAGGCAGATATTAGTTTGATCAGAGGCACGGTGGGGGATTCCCTGGTGATTTTAAATGTTTGTGTATGATACATACAGCGCAGGGTAAAGCTYTGCTGTTTTTGGAAGGTGGGTGCATCCATCCTTCCCTGTGAGCTGGTGGTGGGAGCTCCCTTCCCTGCCATGCCCTGCTCCATCTGGTTTGCCTCAGACTGCTTTCCTTGGTGGAATTATTCCATTTCCAGGCAGGGATCAGCCTCTAATTTTTTTTTTTTTTTCATTTATGTCAACCTTTCACTTTCTTTGCACCAACAAGATCCTCCCTTGCCCCTTTCTCCTTCTATTCACTCTTCCAATATTTACATGCTGTCTGACATCCATATTTTTTTCTCAACTGGGCCACATCTTTTGAGCTCATTCCTCAGCTCTGCTGCCCTCCCCACACGATCTGGAGGTGTCCCCTGAGCTGCTGTGATGTGGCAATCGCTGGCACAGGGGAAGCAATGCCGCATTCCAGYGCTGCCCTCGTGGGTTTGCTCCTTCCCTGCTCTGATGTGATCTCTCTCCAGAGCCCTTGGTAGGAGAATAAACACCCCACCACGTGCAGAAATCTCATGCCTAGCTTGTTGCCAGATCCCATGCCCTCACGATCTCTGTTGCTGCTTCACAGGTTTCCTATCTTCCAATATCTCACGGTCAAGARTGTTATTTTTTGTTCACGTGTTTCAGCCAACCTGCAACTTAATACTTTTGGGCAGAAACATTATTTTTAATGTTTCACTGTCCAGCCTGAGCTTGTTGTGTTGTTTTTTTTTCCTTCTCTTGTCATATATATATTTGTACACATACACACACATATGTATATGCATGTGTTTTCATGCACACACACAGAGACAAGCCTGACCAGTTATTTTTCATCTCCCAGAGTTTGTTTTTAAAAAACTTGAAGCAGAATGAGGTTCTCTCAGCTGTGCACTTATTTAGGCTCTCTGTAGTTGCTTTTCTCCCCTCCCCAGCTCTCTAGTTCAAACCAGTGTGACGTTTGCTGCCGTGCTGTACTGTGCTGATGATCATGATGGATAGGTTCCCTCGGTGGTCTTCACATTTATTTGTTTCAGCTGCAAAATTTCTGAGCATGGAGGTAGAAGCAGCCTAATCAGATGACAAATTTCATGATCAGAAAGCTCCTTCATGTGGGTTGTGAACTGCAGGYCCAAGCAATACCCAGAGGCCAGGCTGGTAAAGAGCAGTTGTCTCTTTTTATTATTAGACTGCCCAATGGAGGTAGCACAGCCACTTTTTTATCAGCTGTAATTGTTCTGCTGTTATTAAAGATGAGGAGAGCCTTTGTTTTGTGTGTCCCTTCTGCCTGTTTCCCTTCCTGATCAAGATTTCCATGCAGGGCTGTTGTTGCACAGCTCTTTAATYCCAACCAACAAAGCTGGTTTGCACCTTGATCAATTCTCTGATTGATCTTAYTGTGGTGGTGCAGGGGAGGGAACAGAGCCATCCCTGTCACAGCAATCCAGATTCATGATGGATTTAAATGGATGTTTGGCTTTGGTTTGTTCTGCTTCTGAAAAGAGCATTACCTATGATGTCCCACCTGAAACAGGTTTGGAGGAGTTAAAACTTTCAGGGCAGGTTGGAAAAGGATGGAAACACAGTTCTGTTTCAGAAAGATTTCTTCTAATAGTTAACTGAAGTGCATTCATAAACAGTGAAGTAAAAATGTAAGTTTGAAGTGCAGGTTGTGTTGGTATTTGGAATTAATTTTAGTCATAATTTTTAGTATGTCCAAATCTGAGATACGTGCAAATTTCTTAGAATTTTTGGGCATTTCTTAAAGAACAAAAATGCAACAGACTTTTCCCCCTACATCCCAGAAAAAAAATAAGGGAAAACTCCCCCACCACCAGACACCCGAATACCCCACAGAAAAATGTGGGGGCATTCTCAATATCCAGGTGCAGAGACTTTGGACAGAGGCAAATACTGGAWGTTCCAGCGGCGATTAAAAATTAATCCAGTGGATTTGATGCAGAAAATCTTTTGGTGAACTCTGTCCCTGAGTCCATTGCAGTGGGTTCTTGAGTTTTGCTTGCAGAAAAATTGCCATAAAAGGATTAGGACCTGAGTGCACAGTTCAGGAAGCATCAGTGAAAAAAAAAAAAAATAAATTTCCAAGTACTCATTTTGTTCCTGGGAACTAGATCCTTGTAGTGCATGGGAATAGCTTACTGTAGTAACTGTTGTAGTTTTGTGAGCATRTGTTCTAGTTAAAAACAAAAAGACAGAAAATTTCTTTCTAAAACTTTGTGAGTGTTTTTGTATGAACTAGAATGAAAAATCCACGAAAGGCAGAAGTAGGGAAAGGATTGTGCGCACGATATGCTTGAGTTAGAAACAAAAAAACYGAAAAAAATTRAAAAAATAAATAAACAGAAATCTTGAGATCTTGGAATCCTTGAGTAAAGCCAGSTTTGCTGGAAGTGGGCAGGGAAACACGTGCAGCTCCCGTCCCTTGCTCACGTGTTTGTTCTCATGCCGCCCTTTAACGAGCGGAGCTGCCTGAACATGAACCATTCCAAACCATCCCAAACCATCCCACTGTCTGCGTGGGCCTTGGCCAAGGCTTTTTTTCTGCCGTCCCCACCTCCCCGCCGCGGGTTTTGCATGCAGRGCTCTGTCGCCTCCGTGTCTCCTCTGCTGATAGCACTGGCGGGACCCACCTGGGGTGGTGATGTGGGGAGTGAGATTGTGGATTCCCCGGGCTCCAGGGACCAGCAAGGAGCTGGAGGAATGAGAGGGGAAGGGTGTCTGCTTCCAGCACCTTCCCAGCACACGGGTGTTGCAGAAYGAGGTGCCTGGCACGCAATTTAAAGGCAAAACAGGCAAGTTAAATCTATCTTCCACCCACTGCGCAGTTCCCACTGATGTTTAAAGAACATGCATGAGTAAATACATGCAGTGTGGAAAATTTACCCTAGAGGAACTGGTATGAGCCACAAAAAGCTGTCTGCAGAATCTCACTGTTTTGTTACAGCCCGCAAGAGAGCAATCCCTCAATTCCCACTGCTTGCTTCTGCACATTTTGGTACGATCGAAGCCCTGCTCTACAGGTGAATTTCCTATTAATTGGTGTAGCACCTGATCTTTCATAGTAGTATTAGCAAAATTAATCCACAAACAGCAGAGGTTTATGTCCAAAAAGAAGACAGAGGAGTCCTGTAACTTTATTCAAATAAAGGGAGAGGCGATGGGACATTTCCAGGGGTCTCTCAAATTGTTAGAGGATGCAGACTCCTTTTTATCCCAATTTCCCAGCAACATTTCCCTCTCTCTTTCCCCATTGGCTGAGGTACTTGAGAGTACAGACTCCCCGAATCACCTGATAATTCTAATAGAATAGACCCCCTTCTGATGTGCATCCCCTCCTCTTTGTGTCTCTGTTATTTTTCTCTGAGTCCAGGGATTTAGCAGTGCCTTGGGTGAGGAAGACTCTGTGCCAATTGGTGGAATTCCCATGGAATTTATGGTTCCTCCCATTCCTCCTTTCACCCATCAGTATCTGACCTTATCACAGAATCACCAGGAAGAGACCTTCAAGATCTTTGAGTCCAACCCATGCMCCTCAACCAAACCATGGCACCAAGTGCCAYATCCAATCTCTTTTTAAACATATCCAGGGATGGTGACTCCACCACCTCCCTGRGCAGCCCATTCCAATGCTTTATCACTCTTCTTGTAAAGAACTTTATCCTAATATCCAACAGCAGACCCCATCATTTGTTTGTAAAGACATCTCTCTCTCATTCCTTTCAGAAGGTAGGGGCAGGTCTGCAAGCTGAAGTTCTTGGTAGCCCAGGGAGGGTTATTCCGTGTTCTTCCAGCTCTTTCTTGGTTTGTAGGGTGACTTTTTCCTCTCTGGAGCTCTCAGCTCTGCCTTAGCCCCCAGCCTTACATTCACACTCCAAACACGGGAGTGTCACCCTGCATTTCATCTTTATTTCTTCACTAGGAAGCACGGCATTGTTTAGACAAAGAGGGAGGTGTGTGGCTTTAATTAGGCCTGGATTTCTTGAGGTGTGTGCAAGCCTCTGCTTCACGATAATCAAAGGAGAGCAGCGCTTCGGCACGGATCCGTTGGGACTTGCAGCGCTCGGTTCATTTATTAACCCAACACCACAGGCTGCAGTGGTGCTGGGGCTGGGCTTTTGTTCTCCTGTGGAGTCCCAAGCGCCCCAGACTGATCCAGCAATCCTGGGGTGGTCGATTTGGCTCTTCCCAGGGTGACCTGGCTTGTGAATGTGGGTTTCTTGGCCACTTGGTGCTTTCCTGGGCTCCTGGGTTTGTTTTGCTGAGGAGTCCAGCAATCCCTCTCTGAGAGTGTATCCCTCCAGATTACTTTGCTTTTTCCCTTTCCCCCCATTTTAATTTTTCTTTTTTCCTTTTTTTTTTCTTTTTTTTTTGGGGGGGTGTATGTGGTTTTTTATTTTGTTCTCAAGCCATTCCCACATTACCTTCCAGATTAAAGATACAGATGCACAACAGGTTGGATATACCCATGTTCTACTGTTCAGGATTTCTCCAGCTCCTCAGAATGCCTCTGCTGAGCTCTTTGTCCATGGGACAAGTTCTTGCTGAAGCTGTGTGGGTTGTTTTGTTTGTTTTATGGCGAAGGGAGATTCCTTGCGTGGCTGTGTAACCTGCCTGTTCTCCAGGAGGCTGAAGCTGGCAGCAGTTTTCTCCCTTTCCAGTAATGGACACATGTTCCAACTGGTTTTGTGGTATCTTTAGAGAGAAACTTCTCTAAGTGTAAAGTCGGAGTCTATTAAAAAAGGAAAAAAAAAAAAAAAAAAAAAAGCTTTTTTTAATTATGCTTGTTGTTTTGAGGGAAAACTTTCTCAAAGGAGAAGCTGTGAAGATCAAAAGGGGAATGAGTCATTGAAAAAGCTGACTATTTATTAGATAAAAAGAATATATAAGTTGGGGGGAAGGGGAATCTTATCTACCATGCAGACAAAAATCACTGGGCTGAGCAGTCCAAAAAGACTTTTCTTGAAATTTCCACTTGGCATAATAGGCATTTTTGTCCAGTGGGAAATAAGCAAGACAAAGGAAATTCCTGTCCTATCTGTTTGCTCGATGATTGGTATGCCTTTGAGAGCAAATGAATGCATATTTGCYTGACACTCCAAATTAAAGTGGAGGTGTGTCCTTTCCATAAACTTGCTGTCACTTGTTGTGCTCATTTCAGCTGTGCTCGCTGCGTCACTGCACAGACTTGCCGTATCTCCTAGCTGCCACAAAGAGTTCCCTGTGTGCCTTTTTGCTCGGGTTGTGTGTTTAAATTTGGGTTTTTGTAACGTTTGGTGGCTCTGCTGTTGGGCTTRGCCCTTGCTGGTCAGTGATTTCTGAAGGAGTGATTCTGATCAAGAGCTCGTTGGAGAGCCCAGGACATTTAAACACACAACGTGAGGTTACATAGGGAAAGGGGGTGGCAGGGCCCATAATTACACTAAAGTAGTTTGCAGTCACTAAATTCGAGTGGTTTAAATTACAATAAATTGTCTTGACTGTTTGTTGTGTTTGCTATGTAATGGGCTGACATGCTGCTGCTTGCAAAAACTGCTTGCCTTTTTTTTTTTATTTTTCATTTACTCTTTTTCTTTTAGCTCAACCATAAAGAAAAACCTACCGTAGCATTTGGCTTAATGGTTTTGAACAGCATTTCACTGCACTTGTTGGGTCATCCTGTTGCATCTGCTGTTCTTTGAAGAAAAATGTTTGTGAACACCTTGAAACTCTAATGGTACCGTACGCTTTTCTCACCCTCTTCCTCCCTCTTCTCTTTTTTTTAGATTTCTGACTTTGGGCTGGCGAAGTGCAATGGTTTGTCCCATTCCCATGACATCAGCATGGATGGCTTGTGTGGCACGATTGCCTACCTTCCTCCAGAGCGCATCAAGGAGAAAAACAGGTGCTTTGACACCAAACATGACGTGTACAGGTCAGTGAACTACGAAAACACCTCAATGTACTTTTAATAACACCATAAAATGAGGGTTTTTTTGCTTTTTTTAAGCATGAAACTCCTAAATCCAGTTTGAGCCCTGTCTTGCAATAGGTCACCTTTGCTCTGGGTTTTTCAAAGTCTTTGTAGGATAGGGGCCTTTTAAAAAACTACAGGTGGTCCTGGTCTTGAAATTATTTGTTAGCAACTGGCAATGGGAGGCACTCTGCCCACCTCTAATTTCCCATCTAAAGGTACATCCTGACCTACTTTTTGAGTCTGTGACAAAATTCTGAGTTATCTTCAGTGGATTTCATCACTGGGTCTTTGGCTCTTCTTTCATGGCGAGCCTATTAGGAAAAGGAAATCACAGCTGTAGATTAAAAAGATATCTCTTGTTCTAAATTAAATGGATTTCTCTAATGTCATCTTGCAGGGTAGAAGCATTAAATTATATCCACTGTGATACTTTCTCTGATTTTGTCAGTGTTGATGTGGAGCAGTTGGTAAATGCTACCAAGAACTTGGCAGCCTCCAGCAAGAGCCTGYGTTTGCTGCCTCAGGTTCCTCCCTGCCAAAGCCAGACTTTGAAATCGTGGTTCTTGGCTGCATCTTGCTCTGTGTGTGTGCTCATCAGCTGACTTAGATGCAAAAGTGGAAGAAAATACTTAGGAATTTAAGAAAATAAATTATATTTCTGTGAGTTTTTTTGTTTTGTTAAAAATAATTCTAGAAGTAATTATTTTACTCTTTTTTTTTTTTTTTGTAGCTTTTCCATCGTGGTTTGGGGAGTCCTTACACAGAAAAAGCCTTTTGCAGGTAAGTTGTGTGTTATCTGGGATTTTTTTTTTTCCTCTTTCACATTGATAAGCACACTTCCTGCCCCACCAGCTTCAAATTTTGTGCATGGCCTCCAAATTCTGCCAGCCTTGTGTGGTAAACACCTGTAAGTTCTCAGATTTTGATCACAAACTGAAGTTCTACCGTGTTTGATATTGTGAAAATGGAACCAGTATTGCTGCAGGAGATCTTGTCTGCACCTTTTTGCTCCTGCTGGAGTTTTCTCCAGATCAGTGTGTGGCCTGCACAGATTTCTGATGTGCTGGCAAAACCAACTTGGCAGGCAGCTCTGCTGTTGTTCAGAAGCAGCTTCTCTGCAGGGAGGTTCTGCAGTTTATTTGTAGATGGTGGGTGCAGATTTGTTCCTTTAAAACAAGAAGAGAAAAGCTGTCTGTGAGAATAAGCCCCGTTCCACCCYGCAGTAAATGCTATTTATTCTTTATGACTTTCCTGTGTCTGTGACTGCCCTGTGTGTAGCAGACATGTCCCAACAAGTACCAGTCTACCATTAATTTTTCTCCATTTAGCCCAGTGGCTGATTTACAGTTTTACATTATGGAACTTCTTGATTTGTGATCTTCCTCCACCTTTTCCAATAGTTCGGGTACCTGGCCTAAATAAAACCGAAGATTCTGATTTCTTACAGCAGATATGGAAATCCAAAGAGAGRCAGCAAAGAACTGTTTGAGGTTTTGTTTTTTTTCTTTTGGTTSTTTAATGGTTGGAAAAAGAACACAGTCACTCGCTGAAAATTGTTTTTAAGTGATACAGAGAAGCAGGTGTTACTGTACTGAAAAATATATTATTGGAGAAGAAAACCAACAATTTTTCCCGTACTGATAAGAAATCTAGGAAAAAACAAAATTTCAGCCTAATGCACTCTTAATGTTCTTAGAAAAAAAGAAATTATTTCCTTTGGTAGGACGTCTAAATTTGTGTGCTTTTGCTTTACAGAGGAAAACAACATTTTACACATTATGGTAAAAGTAGTTAAAGGGCACCGCCCAGAGCTGCCTGCTGTTTCCAAATCCAGACCTCATTCATGTAATAACTTGATCAAACTGATGCAAAAATGTTGGCAAGATGATCCTGGTGAGCGGCCAACATTTCAAGGTAAGATTTCCTCGTAACTTGGCTGCCCATTTATTCTCCTGTGAGTCACGTTATTGCTCAGGACTCTGCTGATCCCTGGGGTGAGCGCTGAGGAGCTCTGTGACAGGATAAATAGAGCTCATTGTGTGGTGGAGACAATGATACAGGCCACTTACTCATTTGTGGAGGAAGGGATTATCTGAGGACATGTCTGACCATGACACGGTGTTATGTAAACACGCCASGAATAAGCCTTGTACCCAACCAGTCAGAAATTATGTTTATTTCTGATGGTGTCACAGCTGGAGATGGTTTGCAGAGCACCAAAGCRTTGAAAGCTCTGGTTCTTGAAATTTTTGCTGTTATATGTTGAGAAACTGAATTGTTTCGTGTAATAAAACAAGTTGTACCATCATTTCTCTGCCAGTAAAAGGCTTGAACTTGTCCAAAGCTCCTGTTATGAATTCCAGCRTGCAGAGGGATGTAGGAAGCACTGTCACCAAGTAGCTTCATTCAGCATTAATGGCAGAGATTCGCCTCTTTCCTCTCTCCTTGCTCAAACAAGGCATGAGGATTAACCCAAGGAATGACCCATCTTTTTTTTTTTTTTTTTAATATGTCTGAGTCTGCCAGCAGTGCAGTGGTTGCCATTTCATGGTCCTGTGGTGTGGCCCCTGTGTAACACCAGTCTGGTCTGGCTGAAAATGAACTCTTTGGGCAGCCCTGTGCACACTTGTGCCCACTGATGAGGTGCTAGGTGGAATGGTCAGGGTGGGAATCTTTCCCCCACAGCATCTCACAGCTGCTAAGTTCTGTTGATAGAGGAAAGCAGCAGGGCATCTCAGAAAGAAAACCCCTAAAMCCCTCTCTTGCTCTCTTCAAAGAAATCACTTCGGAAACAGAGGCCCTTTGTGAAAAACCGGAAGATGAAACAAAGGAGATGATAACTCAGGACCTGGACTCCAAGAATTCCCCAGAGCAGCAGYCTGAGGTATTTTCTCTTTCACTTCTTGTTCAAGCTTGCTGGGTTTTTGGGGGGGAACAGACTCCTCTGTGACCTGGAAGCTCCCAAGCAACCTTCTCTTCGCTGCTTTTGAGCACCACCTTGCCTGACAGAAGTGGGTCTCGGTGAAGGACTGGAATGCACAAATGACAGCACCTGCATGGACCAGCACAGGAAAACCTCAGGGCAGCACCAAGTGCACCTTTTTCTGTGGAGAGAGAGCAGGACAGTTAGGAGATAAAGGCTGGAACTGTGTGGGTGTGACCCATCTTAAAAACCACTGTAGACAGAAGAGCCATGAGGCTTCAGTGGCTCTGTGAGTGCTGATAGAAGCTGCTTCTGAAAAATTTCAGTGACCTTATTCACAGGTTTCATGAAATACAAAGAGTGTTTAAAGGCTACCTGCAAACTATCAAATTTGTGTTTCTTCTGTAGAGGCTCACTCAATTTTCTTTGCTGACCTTTCTAAAATGCTTGTATTCTTCTCTTGAAGGGGATCTGTGCACTGTCCCAGAAGAAACAGGAGCCTGCTCTCCCATCAGTTAAGGATTACAGTCTCTCAGAGTTGTTGTCCCAGCTGGATTCAGGGATTTCACAGACTATGGAAGGCCCTGAGGATCTCAGCCGCAGCTCTTCCGAGTCCAAACTTGCCTCCAGYGACAAGCGGCTTTCAGGAGTTTCATCTGTAGATTCAGCTTTTTCATCCAGAGGCTCCCTTTCCCTTTCCTTTGAAAGGGAGAGTTCAGGTAATGGTCAAGTTTTCCTTTGTAGTTGTTTGGATGGCTTGGGAGTCAGYGGGTTGGAGAGCAGAACAACGTTCTGGAAATTACTGTTAGCCTTGCCTTCTCTTGCTGTCAGCACTACAAATTTGTTTACTAGAGGTAGTTATTTAAAAGGAAAAAATAAAAATAATAATAATTAAAAAAAAACCTATATGGTTCCCAAACGTGATYTAATGAGAAATAATAAATCTCATTTACTTTTGTAAAGGAGTAAACTCCCATTAAGGCAATTACAGAATCAGTCATGTAGAGGGTGGTTGGAAGGGAGGTCACTCTGAGTCCAGCGTCCYGCTTGACTGGGATTAAAGCCACTGCCCAGTCAGGTCAGCTGAGTTTGTGGCTTTTTCAGTTCTACTAAGCCTAAACCTGAGCACCTTAGCTTTTGAGAGGACTCAAGCCTCCTTCTCAACAGCCCCTGGGACCCTTGTCATAAAGGCCCCCTCACTTTTCAGTCCAGTGCTGCAAACCCCAGACTGTTTTCCAGTTAGGTTAGTGCAGGGAGATCAACCAAAATATCCTTCTGTCTTCATGTCGCCAGAAACAGAGTTAGTGGGGGTCCAAATCTGACCTGAAAATGTTCTGGGACTCCTGYGGGGTGGGAGGGTGGATTGCTCTGCTGGCAGGTCACTGCTGAAGCCAGGGCAAGGTAAGGTTTGATGAGTATCAGAATTGGGATGCTGACTTTTCCATAAAATCATAGAACAGTTTGGGTTGGAGCAGACCTCAGATGAGCAGGGACATCTTCAACTAGATCAAGCTGAATGTTTCCAGGGACAGAGATCTACCACCTCCCTGGCAACCTGTTCCAGTGTTTCACCATCCTCATGGTAAAAACCTCCTTCTTTCTGTCCATTTAGACATCGGTACTACAGACATACAGAAGAGGAAGCTGACGGAGGCGATTTTGTCTGGAGACACTGGCAAGCTGATGAAGATCCTGCAGCCSCAAGATGTCGATATTGTTTTGGATGGGAACTCCAGTCTTTTGCACTTGGCTGTTGAAGCGGGCCAGGAAGAGTGCGTGAAGTGGCTCCTGCTGTACAACGCCAACCCCAACCTCACCAACAAGAAAGGATCCACCCCTCTCCACGTAGCCATCGAGAAAAAATTTAAAAGCATCGTGGAGCTGATCATGGCCAGGAAAATCAACGTCAACGCCAAAGATGAGGACCAGTGGACCGCTCTTCACTTTGCTGCCCAAAACGGGGATGATTTCAGCACCAAGATGCTGCTCGACAAGAACGCGTCATTGAACGAGGTGGATTTTGAGGGCAGGGCGCCCATCCACATAGCCTGCCAGTACGGCCAGGAGAACATCGTGCGCATCCTGCTGAGGAGAGGCGTCAAYGTCAACGCCAAGGGCAAGGACGACTGGGTGCCCCTGCACTACGCCGCCTGGCAAGGCCACCTGCCCATCGTGAAGCTGCTGGCCAAGCAGCGCGGCGCCGACGTCAACGTGCAGACGGCGGACGGCCGGACCTCGCTCCACCTGGCCGCCCAGCGCGGTCACTACCGCGTGGCCCGGCTCCTTATCGACCTGGAGTCGGATGTCAAYGTCCGCAACGGGCTCCTGCAGACTGCTCTCCACATAGCCGCCGAAACCGGCCACACCAGCACYTCCAGGCTGCTCCTCAAGCACGGGGCGGACATGGAGGCCGCCACGGCAGAAGGGTACACAGCCCTGCACCTGGCATCTCGCAGCGGCCACTTGGCCACCACCAAGCTGCTGATGGATGAAAGGGCCAGCGTTCTGGCCAGAGGCCCTTTAAACAGGACAGCGCTGCACCTCGCTGCGGAAAACGGGCACTCTGAAGTGGTGGAGGAACTTGTCAGCGCAGAAAATATCGATATTTCTGACAGYGAGGGGTTCACGGCCCTTCACCTGGCCGCGCGAGGGGGGCACGCCAAAACCGTGGAGGTTCTCCTGAAGCACGGGGCTCGCACTGACATGCCGAGAGCCAAGTGCCAGCCCCCGCTCCGGCCTGCTCAGCAGGGCAGGAGGAGCTCGCTCACTGTGCTGCTGAGTGACACTTAAGCACAAGGTGCCGTGTGGTGCCTTTTACCTGGTGTGAGGAGGCTGCTGGCTCTCCAGGGCCTTCTCCGGGCACAGGGATGCGCTCACCAGCAGCAGCTGATGCTGGACTGAGGTGTTTGAGTGTCACTGAGGTGCAGGGACAAGAGCTGGAGTCTGCCATGCCGTGCTCTGTGCCATTCATTCTGTGCCTATCTGGACATTCCCCTCCCGAGGATGTTGCGAGAGAAGGATGTGATTTGTGCATTCCCCCTGCTTTTTTTTTTTTTAATGTGCCAAACTAATTTAAGAACTAACAATATGCTTTTTTTGTATTTCCCTCAAAACAAAAAGAAAAAAAAATACAAGAAGATGGCATAGATTTCGTGGTTCATTGCAACGATCGGTRTTTCGGGCTGAAAGCCTCTGGTTTAGAATAAGCACAACACCAATCTGCTTGAAATTTATGCAGGAGTTGAGGAAAGGGCTATTTAAAGTACTGTAATCAGGTTTCTGCTACGATTTTTTAATGGAGACATTGATTACAGATTTCCATGTACTCAAAGTTTATGAGGCAGACTTAACAGCAAGGCAGAATTCCAAAAATAATCAGCAGAAGTAAAAGCTTAACAYTGCTGTCTTCATGTACAGTACTACCTTGTATGTATCCTGAGATCAGTAAAGTGGACTGGGTGCTTAGTGGTTTGTCTTAAATGAACAAGTCAAAAGCYGGAATTCATCCTGGACTGGAACTGGAGGGTCTGTTCTAACACCAATTTGCAAAATGCGGTTTGGAGGGGCTGATGACTAGAAGTGATATACTGTGTATATAGGATTTCTACCTGTTGTATGCTTTTTTTTTCTACTGAAGAAAATAGATTGCTTAGAGTGGGTATGTTTTAATACACCTTTTAATGTCACTCTTTTCGAAGTACAAATGTGGCYTGTTATTAATAAAAGACTGTGTTCCACAACTGTCTGTGTTTTGGAGTCTTTAAAGCAACTGAAACCCCACTGACCAAYAGCAGCACAAAACTATCATGGTTTTAGTGGTCATAGAATGGCCTGGGTTAGGAGGGACCTTAAAGATCCCCTGACCTGGGGACCTTCCACTACATCAGGTCCCTCAGAGCTCCATCCAACCTGGCCTCAAGTGATCCTGAAGCCCAAACTTGACACACAAAGCTGCCCTCACTTTTACATTCCCTACAGCTTTACAGCAACAAAGGAGCTTGAAGGAATGGGAGGTGTTATTTACAGAATAAAATTGTAGAATAAAGCCTCACACAGCCCAGCCTTTATGTGTGTAATATACTGGTGTGGTTCACACAACTGGGATGGGTTCCTCTCRTGCTGTAGCTGTTCATGGAGAATGAAATGGTGTTAAAAAGTACATGGAAAAGCCACGCTCRTGCCTCTGCCTGGAGGTTACACAGCAATATCTCTCTGAGCAGAGCATGGCAGCCCCAGCAAGCTCCTAAAAGTGCTGGCAGTCAAACTTCTCATCCAACAAACAAAACTGATTTTCCTACTGCTTCTTTCCACTTTGGAGACCAATAAGGTTGCCTTGTTTCATTCAGTGTCTCAATACCGCAAACCCAACCACAGACCACTTGGTCTCTCARGCTTAAAGCACACACCATTCCCTTCTATTTCTCAGGCTCCTGAACAGTGAGATTGAAGATATCTAAATTCCAGTACTTGCCTGAACTTCCAAGAGAGCTGTAAGACCAGGTGACAGCAGCCTTGCACCTCCTAATAAAGGTGGTTGGCACCGGCAAGGCAAGGGGAAAGTACATTATAAAATGCTTTTTAAAACAGCTCAAACACTGCTTCGCCAGTACATTCCTCCGGTGCCTAATAATAATAGTACATTAGCTTCTAATTAAACATGAGGCCACACTCGTGAGTCTTTATTTCCAAGCTGTCTTTCACAATAGCAGGCATCAGCTATGTATTGCAGAGAAGGCAACACAGCTGGCAGTGTGCGAGAAAACAACAAAGGATTGCAATGACATGCTGCCAGTGTTGGAGTGGGTATTTTACCCCGTGAACCAGCCTTCCTTGGGGGCAGGAGGGGTGAGTGGGGGTGCTAAATTGGGACTAACGCAGCAATTAGGAATTACTGCTTTGTAAAGGGCTCCTACGGCGACCTTTCCTGGTCCTTTGTGCACTCCTCGMATTCAGCTGAAGTCTCTGCCTGTTGACCTAAAGCTTTCAGGCATTTCTTTGTCTCTTTCCGATCTTAGGCGTGTTCTTTTAAAAACCCCCGCAGGCTTGGGAGGTGGGTTTGAGGGGGTGTGACACGAAGGGCTCCACAGAGCTGAGCCCACTCGAGGTCCCAACTGCTCCCTTGCAGCAGAGAGGGCTGAAAAATGAACGTAACTCTTTCTGCTCACTTCCAAAATCAGGCAGATTGCTTGAAGGGTTTCTGCAGAGATTGCTTGAAGGATTTCTGCATGCATTATGCTCATCTTCTCCCTCACGGGTCCTGACCATGGCCCCAGGTGGCTGTTTCAGCCCAGGGAGAAACATAAGGAAAAAAAAAAAAGATACGGTGCAATGACGTTCGTGACCACAACCTTCACCTTTTCATCTCCAGATGTGGTTTCTCTGCCTGCACCGCTCCGGGGGCWCAGTCTGGGCTCCTGCCAGCCCAGCGGAGGGGAAGGTGCCTCGCCCCATCCCCATTGCTGGCTCCTCCATCGCAGCCCCCGGGGCACAGCRCAGCCCCTGTCTCTGCAGCAGTTCCCAGCACCAGGCGGGTTTATTTACCTGCTGCTCGGCGCCGTGTTTGTACAGGTTGGAGAGGRCTCGACAAGCCTGCGGTTCAAACACGCTGCTCTGCTCGGCGGTGGCGGTGCGGAGGGGAGAGAATTGCCGGCTGATTGCAAAGAGGCCCCGGGGCGAAGCTCAGCCCTTTCATTGCTGCCTCCTCGCTTGCACCGCCTTGGCTCCGCTCAGCATCGGGCTTGCAGGAAAAACAAGGCATGTGGGAGCTGCTCTGCAGAGCCTCCCGCCGCAGAGAGGGCTGGAAGAGGGGAGATTTGCTCTCCTCCACACTCCTTTAGCCCCAGCTGGGTGGCACAWGGTGCACACCAGCTCACAGGTGTCCCCCAAAATCCCAGGCAGAGCCTTCAGGTGCAGACCTGTGTGACCTCCCCGGCTGTTTTGGCTCTGCTGTTGTTCAGATCCCGTTTTCCCCGTGCCTTGGGAGGGGTCCAGCCTTTCCCTTCCTCGACTTTTGGATGTTTCTTTGAAGGAGGGCAGACCAGTGGGTTCTTTAGCCATCAGTCCTGGGGCAGGGGATTGAGGGAAGATGCCCAGGCAGCCTTTGCCTTCCTGTTCTTTGGCCAAAACCGCCTGCGTGGGCACCCAGGTCTCTGCATGAAGTGACCACTTTGGCCACACCAGTTTGGTACTGGAGATGGATGGGTCACTCACGGCTCCTGGGGCGCTCTTTCATCCCGGGCTGTGGCAAAACCCCAAACTCAGGCGCTCCCGTGGAACCACAGAATCATTTTAGGTTGGAACAGACTTCCAAGGACATCGAGTCCAGTTCACCCAGCAGAGTGTCCACCGGCCCGAGCCAGGGAGAGGCTCAGAGCCCRAGGCGAGCGCTGATTAAGCAGGGTGACAGCACAGGAAGCCCTTTGCAGGGGAGGTGGCACCGGCAGATCCCAACACGCCGGGCTGAGCGTCAGGGGCTGTCGGCAGCGAGGCACGGGGCAGTGATGGGGAGCAGGGTGGGGACGCCGTGCCCTGGGGACACTGTCACCCTGGAGAGGCTGGCACGACACCCGGCTGAGCTGGGAAACCCTCAAAGCTGTGCCGAGGAAGTCCTGAGCTTACAGAGCTCAGCAGGCACTTGAGGAAGAAAGRGTTTTAAAATGAGTGCTGCCATCACTTATTTACCCGGTGTTTTTGAAATGCTGCGGGAGAGGCTTTCAGGCTTTGCTCTGCAGTGATGTGGAGCTCAGACCATTTAAAAGCTAATAAAGAGCAACTTTGTGATCCACACAACAGCTTGGCTGAGAGACTCGAGTAGAGACACGAAGAAGATTGAGACAAACAATACGGCTGCGGCAAGGAGAGGGAGAAAGATGCTCTGCACTCTCCCCTGGAGGAGCAGGCAGGAGCCCGTTCGCTCTGCCCCAGAGGCACAGAACAACCCCTGACCGTGAAGGAATAAGGCCACGGGCCAACTCGGAACGTGCACAAGGAGAGAAATCTGCTTGACAAGTCTCCCCCACCCCAGTCTCCACATTGCCTGATGGGATCACAGGAAATAAACCCTGGCAGAGCCAGTTTTCACACGAGTTCATGCCCTGACCCTGCCTCGGCAGGGACCCGGTCCAATTCGTTTCCCTTTTATCTATTTAAATAGGATTGCTTTTCTTAGTCCACTAACAGGCAAAACATGCCAAGTCCTGTGCTGAATTACTGATGTCTGCCGWGTGTTTTAAAACCCCCAGCGAGGCTGGCTTTGCCCCAGCGCTGCCTTGCTCTTGCAAAGATGCTTAGCTAGGGGCATTGTAGGAGGTTTAGCAGGCCACAATTACAGCTGACATTGGGAGCTTCTATCACAGCAGCTGCATCCAAAAGTGCACGTGCAACGGGGTTTAGGCATCTGTRCAATCAAAGCCTAGACGTTTGTCTGTGGTGGATATAAAGGCTGGTTTCAGCCCAACCTCTGCCAGTCTCAGCAGCTCACARAAATCTCCAACATCTTCCTTTAAAAAAAAAWWATTAAAATTTGTATMTAATCAGCAGACTAGGCAATYCCRGCTTGAAGAAGATGCWGGATGYCCTGAGATTAACTTAGCCTGACCACCCAACTTTCCGAAGCAGAAAAGCCTTTATTCCCTAGGTCTCGACATAAATCCAGATTCTGATGGTGGTTTATTAAAGAAAGGTGGAATTGCTCCACTGCTCACTGAGCCAAACTGCCCTTAGGATCATCTCTGTTCTCTCCTCATCCTCTGGGTCCCTGACACATTTCTCAGTGTAATTCCCAGGAAAGAAGTTTGCTTTAGTGCAGCAAACCAGGGCAGCCAGTGCAGAGGCAGACAAGCTCTCTGGCCACAGGTACAACCCACAGCCTGCACCTCCCTCCCTTTCACCAGTGCAATGCTTTCTCTGCTGAAAAAGTCCCAACTCTGGATCATTTCCAAAGCAAAAATCTTTGCAGAATTGAAAACTGAGGGTCTAGCTCCCCATCCTTGTCTCTWCCAGCTTTGGGGAAAGAGAGAGGCACAGAACTGCTCCTGGCACCCCAAGGCCATGCCAAGGACACGGCCCCAGACACAATTTCAGCACAGCAGCCTCTGCTTCCTTCCCAAAGGCCTGTGATACATGTGATTTATATCAAAGTGACAGAGTGCCTATGAGGCCTATTAATTCAAAACTTTTTATAGCCTTTTTATACATTATCAAAATAAGAATGTAATAACTTTTTACATATTATTAAAATACAATGTAATTGCTTTCAATATATTATCGATGATAGCCTTTTTATATATTGCTATAAGTTTTTTAATAGTGTATTAGCAACATATAGTATACCAGCTGCACGTAATCTAACCAGCTGGATTAGTACATAGATATGTGAAATCACCAAGGGGCGTAAATCAGAAAAAGTTCTGAAGAAAGTAGACAGGTAGATGCTATAAACAAGGAACAGTAGAAAGCACTAATRAGAACTTGGCAGAGGCATGGGACAGTCAGCAAAATAATTGAAAATGAAGACTTAGAAGACAAGAAAAAACCCATGAACATCACCATTACACATACCCATAGGTTAAAAGCTCATCGTGATGAAGAGGATGGTATCTCATTAGAGGGAGACCCCCACGACCACTGAATTAAAGATGACACATGTGCACTTAGAAAACTGTGATATTGTGTATTTCTGTGCCCATGGATGGTGGTGGGTGTATGGTGGGCCAATGGGGGGCAGTGACAATGTTCATGTTACACCATGCTTAC
>NW_026623444.1:1026281-1031396 GCF_030028575.1 Malurus melanocephalus | reverse complement strand
GGCGTGGCTGATGCCACTGGACTTTATTAATTCATTTCTCCTCATCAGGAACCAAAACAGGCACCGGAGCCAGGGTGAAGCCTGGTGGTGAAGCTGCATTAATGAGCTGTGCTGGCAGAGCACCCAGCGAAGAGGGAGGGCTGGGGAGTCACCATGGCTCAGAACCAGCCTGTGCCACGACAGAAGCTGAAACATCCCTGATCCTCCTCCCTCTCAGCTTCCCTTGCCTCTCAAATAGTTTGCCCCTTCCTGGAGGAGTCAGAAGTAAAAATAAACTAAAAGGCCAACAAAAACAGAGGAATGTAGCAGCTTCTCCCTGCTGGCACAGGGATGTGCCTGGAAGAAGATCCATTTTTCCCCCACTGGGATGGATCCTGACAGCTRAAGGGCAGGGGTGAAGCAGGGCTGGTTTGGGGTCAGGCAGAGGGTGCAGCCCCCAGTGGCACACATTTGGAAAGGGACTGTTGTGCTCCATAGCATTTTGGGCGCTGTGCTGGCAGTCTCTCTAGCCTGAAGCCAAGGAAAGGTGCTCCAGGGGAGGCTGTCACTCCTTTAACAACAGCAGCCTGTTTCCAAGGGATTTSTGCATCTGACTCCCATTCAAACCGAGGGATGCTGACCTGTGGAACTTGGTCAGCATTGTGCTAGACACCTGCAGGCATCTGGAACAGCTCCTWCAAAGGGCACCTCCTCTRCTCCCTCCTGCYCCRCATCASAGYGCCCTGCTGCCCCTCTCCAGCCAATGCTCTGAAAAAATCCAGAAAAAACCCTCAAGTTGAGTTGTTTCCATGTAAAACTCCCAGAACACTGCTCTGAGGTGTGCCACTAGCTTGTCCCCTCGGTGAGCTCGTGGGCAGGGTTCTCCCAGTGTCCCAAGTTGGTYTGAGGGTCACAAGTTGGGGGAGCTTCCCATGCAAGGACCTGACCCCACCGCCCGACCCCGGGAATCGACAGGGCCGTGGGACGGGGTGAGCTGGGCGAGGCAGGAGGCAATTGGGGTGGGATCTGGAGCCATTGCAGCCTTTCACCGTGGCTCTCTCCTCCCTGCTCTTGCAGGGACAGCCAGGCGTTGGTGCCGTGCCCCTCCCTGCCCAGGCACACACCCGCCCGCAGCCCGGGCACACGCGCTTGCTAACGCAACACCCGTTCCTTGTTTTTACACTGAAAATCGGCCGCTTTCCAGGGCAGGGAGCTCTCAGGTCACTTCATCCCCCGAATTTCCCCCAGCACAAGCTGCTCACAGGCAGGGACATGGCTTTTTTCTCTCAGGGACAGATTAAAACACGAGAAATSAGGCAGCAGTTGCTCATCTCTGCTYRTGARATGCTTTTCTGAGCAGATCCCACTGACTGCTCAGTCCCACAGCAGCTCTCCCCTCAACCCACTCCATCCCAGCTCCCTGAGCTCCATCAGAGCATCCACATGGCTAAAAGCTCCCTCAGGGTGTGTCCCTTGAGGCTGCCAAAGGTCTCAATTAGACACATCCCAACCCTAATGCCAACACCCTGTAATCCATTCCCATGGGCCACTGCCAATGTCAGAAACAAATCAAATCCCATCTGAAAAAAAGAGGAAAAAACACGCACTTGCTCAGCCATGAACACTGGTAAGGTTGTTCCCAGCCCARAAAACACAGTCTGGGTCAGAGCAGCATTCCCCAAAATCAGTTTTGCCTTAGTTTCCTGTGGTAAAAGCCCAGTGAAGAAACAAATCATAATTCCTCTCTAAGAARTTAAGATGGACAGTGCTCATAGGGAAAACACCTCCCACATCCCAGTCACTTATCACAGYGTCCACTTTATCTATGGTAAATATTTAAGTGTTTCCAGAATCCTACACTATTGTTCAGTTAAACTATTTATATATACGTATGTATTGTTACAGATATTCAGACATATAAATATATATACATGTGTGTGCATATATATGTACATATATATATATATACACACATACATAAAAAAAACCTTTTAAAGCATTTATTTGATCAGTCTAAAGACATCCTGCCTTTGGATTCTGTTTCTACCTCCTCTTGTGGCTGAATAAGTCACCTTTACCTTCTCTCTAGCAGTCACACGAGACAGGATACAAACTCCTACTGATTCCCCTACAATGCTGCTTGTTGACAGCAGCTCCCCCCATCCCATCCTGACAGCCAAAATCCAACCCAGGTGCAAGAACTTGAGTCCAAAATGGTACATGAGGCTGCTGCTCCTGCATCACCAAGAACTGAAGGAACTGCATGTAACTTACTTATTTTTGGCCTAATCTCTTTGCAGTGGTTTGTTTTTTTTTTGTGATTGATTTATCCAGGCTGGATGTGGCTCTGAACAGCTTGGGATAGTGGGAGGTGTCCCTGCCCATGGCAATGGGGTTGAAACTGGATGATCTTTAAGATCCCTTCCAGCCCAAACCATTCTATGACCCCTCCCTTGTCCCCCAGCTGCCTTCTTCAACACATTTTAATAACTGTTTCTCCTCCAAAGGTCATTCTTTGGCTCATAAATAAGGTATTTACCAAGTATTTCTCCTCTAGAGGGAATTCTTTGGCTCATAAAAAGGTATTTACCAAATATTTCTCCTCTAAAGGGAATTCTTTGGCCCAGAAAGAAGGTATTTACCAAGTATTTCTTGTCTCCATTGCAGACATACATGAAGTGGTCACTTGCAGAGCTACTCTGCTTTTTACCAAGCCTCTTCCTTCCCTTCTGCTGTTTTGCCAAGCTCTGCTCATTTCCCCAGGTTTGCTCTGAATACATCCCAGATTAACAAAATTCACAAAATTCACCAGAGACAAAGGTGCCCGGGGCAGAAACCTCCAGCCAAGCSGATCAAGGCTCCCAGCAAAGTTGGGTTTCTAAATCCCAGCTAAAAATGTCCCCTTGCCCTCTCCCGATGCCTGGTGAGTGCCAGGGGCTCTGTGCCAAGCCCTGGCCACTCCTCACCAGCCACACTGTTGTGCCAGAGGATTATGGCTTCCTCGAAGTCTCCTGGGAGGCCTCAATTATCTTCCTCAATCAGATTCCAAAGCTCCTGTGCCACGGGAGCAGACCCAGCCGGAGAGAGGATTCGCTCCTGGACAAGGCACTGGGTGTCCTTGCGAGCCCCAGCACCTCAGCAACCCAGAAAGGTTCATTTCTGGAGAGCCTGGCTGGGGAGAGGCACAGCCCAGCTCTTGAGAGATGCTGGGGCTTTGGGGGTAGCTCTGCTGCTCCCCTAAAAATCACAAGAGTTGAGTGAAACACAAGAGGAAAGTCATTGCTGCTGCTGGAGAAACCCAGAAGCCCAGGGCAAACCTCAGGTTTTGGGTTTGGGTCCCCCTTTGGTGCTTTTAACTCCTTAATGCCCTCCTGAACAACCCATCCACTCCTCCAGTTTTGCCCAAAAGGCACTTGGCCAACAGCAGTGCAGTTGAGATGTCAGTACAAACACTGATGCCAGAGTTTGGCTGCAGATCCGAGTTGTGACACGATTAATATGCAATGAGGATATAAATATTATATTGTGACACACATATGATCACCAGGTTTCCTCAGAACACGTTGTTGAGGAGCCAAGAAATAATCCTTTAACCATGGATTAAATTTAGTGCTCTTTGGCATACCATCCTTCAATCAAGCCATTAAAAGAAGCCAGGACAGGAAGATTTCCTCGCCAGAAATGCTCACAGCCGGGTGAGATATTTTTTAACATATATGCAAATAAGAAGTTATGAGGCTTTCAAAGGAATGGCTGCTTCAATCTAGCACCTACTTTGTGCCTGGGCTACACTAAACACCCTTCCTCAGATGCTCCAGCTGCCCCTGGAAGGATGTTCAAGCCTCTCTTCATCCCCTGCTCCTCTCCTGGGYCCTGCCCTTGGAGCTGTGGTGAATTGATGCATCCAGAGTTGAAAGGTGAATCCTCAGTGACTCACAGGGCAGGGGGGAAGGGAAGGMACTGAGCAGCCCGTGCATTTCAGCCCTCTCCAGTGCAGGTTTTCTCTCCTCTCTGCATCCTGCAGGGCTGCACTGTGATCTCCAGAGGCTGTAGGCAGCAGGGTCTGCTTCCCTGGAGAAGCTGTGGCAGAGTTTTGTGGGAGTACAGCTGCCAACATCTGCAGCACAGTCACTGCAGGTTTTCCCTCTCCCTCCCTCCCTCCAGCCTACAGTGGAGATCCCCAGGTGTCCCTCTTTCACTTCCTCCCATCTTAGCTGGGCCAAGTTATTAAGAATCTCTCTTTAGCAGCACCAAAATTAGGAGAGAAACAGCAAAGTTGGGAAYTCAATGAAAAGAAAGCTCCTGCAACAGAAATGTGGAGGAAGAAAATCAAGAAGAGAGCTGGAAATGGAAAGCACACTGAGGAATTGTGCAGCCTCCTTGTAAGGAAATCAGTTATACAGCTACTTGTGAGGGCACTTATTTGCATTATTCATGGGGTATTAATTACACAACTCCTAATTTTTCCTTTTGAGACTTTGCCATTACAGCTCCACACCTGYAGCAGGTAACCCAGCAGTGCTTTGCTGCCTCCAACACGGCCTATTCAGTTTTCTCCTCCTGCCTAATTATGATAATTACTTTCTTATCCTCCTCATTTATTTCCCTCTATTCCTAATGGAACCAGCCATTACACCTTCAATGTTCCTGCACCAAAGTTTTTCTCTGCAGACCCCACCCAGGGCATCACTGTGATCTCACCTGGAATCAGGTAACAGCTGGAATCAGCTCTCCACCAGGTGTTTTTCTGACAGCTCCTAACAAAAAGGAGGTTGTGGGTTTGTTTTGTTTTCCTCTGACTGCTGCATCTCTCCCTGGCCTCCTCTCACCATCCATTCCTGCTCAGCACATGCTGATGAACACAGATGTGTGATCTCAGAGGCTGCTCCAGGAGTGACAGGGRTCCCAAGGAAGGGCTCAGCCCCCTGCCTAAGCACAGAAAACTGAAATCCATGGCTCATAAATGCCTAAGCATCGCCAAGGACTCGGATTCCTCGCCCAGCAAGCCCAGGCAGCAGTGCAGGGTCTCCTCCCACACCCCCCAGGTCAGGGGTTATGCTCACTTCACAGCAAGTAGAAGCTTACCAATTAACTGCTGAGATCCCCTGAAGAGCACATTTGCAAGGGCTAGAAATA
>NW_026623444.1:1023086-1025291 GCF_030028575.1 Malurus melanocephalus | reverse complement strand
GAAGCAAACAAAGAGCTGAGTCCACCACTCTGCTCAAAGCCAGGACTAAAGACCTCCAGGAAGTGCTGGTGCCTCTAGGGGTGATCCTGGAACCCACCCCTGAGCTAGCAGCGCTTCATTGGTGCTATTTTGGGGGTTTGGGGTGCCTTGGTGGTAGATGACCTGAGAAACTGAGGCATGGARCAAAGTTTCTGAAAAGCTGGAGGTAATGGCTGAGGATTCCTGGGTRTAGGGAAGGCTCAGAGCTGGAGGCACAGGCCAGATGATCATTTGGGTTTATTGGGCTTGCATRGTAACTTTTGGGGGTTGGAAATGTTGGGGAGGGGGGCTGTGGGGTGGCTTCTGTGAGAAGCTGCTAGAAGCTTCCTTTGTGATGAAATTAACTGAAAAACGTTACCCAGAAGGTGAATGCAAGCCAGTCAGTGGTCATCACAGGAACAAGTGACCAATTCCAGCCTTTCCAGTAACATTCAACATCCATTTATCCTAAACAAAGGTATTGGATTCAGCATTCCTGGCATCAGCAAACAGCCAAGTTTGCCACTTGCTTCTCTTCCCARTGAGGATAACTTCTGCTTTTCTGAGACCTAAACCCATCTTGCCCCTTGTCTCAAGCCTAGATCACAAGCCCATCTGCTTTTATGGTGTAGTTTTCAGTTCATGAGGTGCAAACCATAATATCTGTTCAGTATATACAATGTATTTATTTATATACTTTAATGTATTTATATATATATACATATATAGTAGATATATAGATACACAATGAGTTGAATTGGGCCCAGAATAATGAWCTCTGGATCACACCAGGAGGCACTGGCTCATTTTAGCCTTTCATGAAATTCTCATCTGACTTCTGAGCYATCCAAGATGATTTGCCTCCAGCCCTTATCTCAGCCCTTATCTCAGCCAGACAGGCCCTGCAGATTCTCCTGTTGTATCAAATTCTTCACCCTCTGCTCTCAGCRCTCTAATCCAGGGATGTCGAGCTGAACCTGAGTGAATTATGACCCTTTTGCCCCGGGTGGTGCTGACTCTTCAGTTTTACAAGAACCAAACAGAAATTACAGCTTTGTGAGCAGCCTGAGCCCTAATGATGGGGTGATATCCCAGTTTACAGGCCCTGAGCTGGCACAAAATGAGCAAGGACTCTTCACCCACAGGGGAACCATCCTCTTTTTAAACATCCATCAGGACACAGCAGAACGGGACACAAAGCCCAGGAGATCTTTAGCTCATGCTAAACCAACCCTTAATGCTAAACCAACCCTTAACCATCTTTTTCAAAGCACACCTGATCAAATCCCAGTTCAATATTTTCCCTCAGGATGACACTCTCAATTTTGCCTGTTTGGCCTTGCAGGCACACAAACACATTGATCTGTGCAATTCTTCAGTCCCTCATCTTCCCACGCGGCCCCTCAGACACAGGAGCCTCAACCCCYCACCCACGTGGCACCAGCATTAATSGGAGCCCAAAGGCAGTGGAAACGCCCCAGAAAGCTCAGGGCAGGGCCAGGRATTCATTCAGCAGCAGCTGAGGAGTTTCCTGTTTCACCACGAGGTAAATCCAGGAGCCTGGGATCAGAACCTGCGCGGCGTCCTCAAGGGATTAAATGTTTTCCATAAGGATGAGCTCCCAGAGGTGCTGTGCCAAGATGGGGACCAAGATTAGGAACAGCAGGGGTAGTGGAGCCCACATGATCCACCGAGCTCACCAGCAGCAGCAGGGCTGGCATTAAAAGGAGCAAATKACTTTTGGGCTGTTTTGGGATGAGGCAGGGACACCACAGTTGTGTCTAGAGGCGCACACTCGATGCCAGGGTTGGCAGAGCCTGTTCTGCGTAATTGGCCCAGTGGGAAGGCAGGGTGGCAGCCCTGTCAGGGTTTTTAGCCCTCCTCACCATCACTGTCTGGCCAAATTCACCATCAGCTCCACCCATGGGGCCTTTCCAGCTCCTTTTTCGGGCCACCCTGACTCCAGAGCTCCCAAACCTCATCAGCTCCTGGCCAACAGCAGCCCTGTGCTGTATGTCAGAGGAGGAGGACTGGGCAAGATTAGGGATCAAAACCATGCATGGGAGACCTCAGTCTGCTGAATCATTCAGTGCTGTGACGTTCGGATTAGAGATGGTGCCACTGGAAGCCAACAGCTCCTGTTTTGGTTTTTTTTTGTTTGTTTGTTTGGTTTTTTTGGTTTGTTTT
>NW_026623444.1:1016356-1023010 GCF_030028575.1 Malurus melanocephalus | reverse complement strand
TTTTTTTTTCTTTTTCTTTTTTTCTGGGGCTTGGATACTGCTCTACAGCACAGCAACTTTTAAATACAAGGCTGGCACTTTACCCCAAAGTCTACGCCWAACGATAAATCCCGGAGGTTTGCATAAACCCTGGTGTCAGTCTGGATGGCTTCTGTGTGACTGTGGGGCATGTGTGCATCTCCTGGGTGTACAATAGCAGCAGCAAATAACTTAATGGSTCTGTTGTGAGTAAAGCCTGCATCAAAGGCTGCAGCTGAAGTCCTGATTAAGAAAACCCAGGGATGAAAAGCTAAGCTGATTTACACATTTTGCAACACCTCCCAAGGTAGAATGAGGGCTGCTGGTAATAGCAGCAAGCGTCTCCTGGTTTGTCTCGGGGCACAAATCGTTCTCCAGACAAACACAGGCAAGCCTAGAACTGGGCTTAATATTAGGGAAGGAGACAACTGAAGACCTCTTTATTGTTGTTTTCACCTTAGCTCGGAGCATTACAGYGGCTGCTGCCCTGGCAGGAGATTATCAACACGCTCAGCACTCACTGCCTGGCTGGTGCCTGGGTTGGTCAGGGTGTGCAGCCAGAGCTCAGACAGTGGCACCTTTTTGCTCAGGCCCAGGAGCCCYGCAGGGATCAGCTCAGGTGAACACCAGAGCCACCTGCTCTCAGCAGCACCACCTCTGCTCCTCAGTCCTGGCATGAGGAACCATCCCAGAGCAAGTCCCTCTGCTCCCATGGCACCAGCCAGCCAGSCTGGGTGTCCCTTGCTCCTGCTCCTTCTTTGTCCTGAGCTGTTCTGCAGCACAGATGTGTCCTGGCACCCACCAGATGAGACACAAACAGGGAACACATCCAGATAATCAGGGGAATTGCTTTGGAGCTACAACTTCCAGAGGACAYATCCTGCTGTCCCCCCACTCCCCAAAAAGCAGATGTTGGCTTAGATGACCTTTCTGAATTTTTCCATTTCCAATTAAATCACTTTTAAAATGTAGATTTTTTTTAAGTTACTTATTGAAGCTTTGCCTGAGTGTATCCATTTCCAATTAATTCACTTTCAAAATATAGAATATTTTTAAAGTTGCTTATTGAAGCTTTGTCTTCTTTTTAAGGTCATTGTCATCTGTCAGAGTCAAAGAACCTCTGYTGACTCTGAATCATTGTGTTTCCACTCCCAGCTGGCATTATTGAAAGGGCTATTGAACACAAAGCAATATGAACTTCGGTTTATAAAATTTACATTTTATTACAACAATCTTTCACATGAGAGGTACCTCTGCCTCATTTATGTACCCCTGTCCACCTTCATGTGCAAATGTATTGCTCATAAATTTTAATAGATATTGGAAATGCTCACTGGAGTACTGGAGTGAGAAAAGTCTTTTTTCACCGGCCACAAACACAATATGACAGCACTAACATTTTTTTTCCACCCTGCTGTTTTTTTTTTTTTTTTTTTTTTTTTTTTTGATCCTGGCTTCTTATTTAATAATAAACCAGGCTGTGAGCACACTGACTCATCTCTTGTTTTCTCAAAATAGTGAGAAGTTTTATTTATTTTTTTTTTAATCAGTAACTACCTGAGAGAAAGGAATGCCTCATAAGATAAAGGCATTTAATTAGTTTGTTTGCTGTTAAGAAAAACGTGTAGGTGGATGTGGGCAAAATGCCAAGCCAAAGTGGTCTGGCTTTGCTGACAGTTCAGCAAAAGAAAAAGATTAGACGTCATGGAAAAAATGACTCCCTGAACAGGAAAAGCTGGACAMGGCACATATTTCTCTTCATGATCCAGCTTTGTAACAGTAAGAGGAACCTCTAGCAGCAACTAACAGAACGTATTTAGGATGCAAGAGGGCTGCCAGGCAGCAAACTGCAGCTGAATCRGAGTGCTTTGGTAATTACATGAGATTTCTTTCAAATCTCTTATTTTTCATTGGTATTAATTTGTATTAATTTCATTGGTGTTAATATTATTACAGCAAGAGCTGTATCCCTTGTCTCCCCAGCACAAGGCAAGACATCAGCCCTGCTCAGGGCACTGTGAACCTTTGTCTTTGCTGTGCTCATTTCGGAGCAGACCCAGACACCATTTTATCCATTTATAACCCAGAGCACACTACAAAGCACAGCAACCTTTTGGAACCAGGTTAGCAAACAAACAGCGCCGAATCAATCACCCTAATCTTGATTTTAACGCTGTTCGCATTCCTGCGGACACGGAACACTCGAGGTACAGCGTGCTGGAATCCCAAAACACAAACACATCCAGAGAGCTCATAAACAAGTCTGTTTAGAGTTTGGCCATTCTTGCTGAAGGCCAAATTTGCCACTGGGCATCCTCTGTGCCCTGTTGACAGCTGGGTCCTTCTGCTCTGCTGCTGCCAAGGAGCTGTTCCCCACACCTGAGTTTGTGCCCATCTGCACTGAGCTCCTCTCCAGGGGCTGCAGGGCTTTTCAGACAAAGCTTTCCATCTGGCTGCTGCATCAGGGAACTCTACCAGCATGTCTTAATGCCAGTCATCCTTTACCCTTTAGACTTTTGTCCCAGATAACAGCCAAACAGTTCCAGACCTTTCCTGAAATCCACGATTCTTATCACTGTGACCTGGCTTTTTTTATGATCACTCGGTTCCCTCCCGCCTTTGGATTGTTCAGTCCATTTCTGTCAACCAGGAAGGACACTGAAATAGCCAATCCATTATTAGCTGCCTTCCATTTCTGATGAGCTGTCTCTCCCATGCTGGAAGAGCCTGGCTACACAACTTCTCCTGTTCACCTTCTTCTCGTGACCTTTGGGAAGAGTGAGATGTTTGTTTACCACATGGTCCCACCTTCAGGCAGTCATGACAGGGATTTCTTTTTCTTTTAAAAATCACCACACATCCCTTTCCATACTGCAGGGGTCTGTTACAGACCCTCACATCAGATTAGCTTGGTTTTCCCTTTTACAATTGAGGGGTTTGTGTGCCTGATTTGTGAAGAAAAACCTGGTGAGAACTTCTTCACTGACACCCAATCGATGTGTGTGTGTAACGGGCACTTTTGTACCCATCTCCAGCATAAATTGGACCCAGTGGGAGGCATCTGGTTTTGAAGAGCAAATCTGACATTTCCAGCAGTGTTAGTGATGGCACAGGGACCAGCTGGATGGAAGAGGATGATTTGTGAATGGGCAAAAGGAATTTACATCAGGTCAAACACCATGAACCATGAGCAGGTTGAGAATTTAAAAAAAAATGTCAGCAGGTGAAAGATCTGCTCCTCAACCAGCAGAGATAAGCCTGGCTGTAATTCTTTATTCTCCCACAGGATCTTCCCTTGGCATACACGTATCCCACTCCAACTTCCCTTTCCCCTGTGCCCCAGCAATGCTCCCAATCCGTGCTCTTACACAAATCTGGCTTCTCTGGGAGATGGGATGGGAGCCCTATCTGAACAGGCAGCGTCTGGCTCAGCATTTCTGGCTGCTGAGGCAGAAACACCGAGGGCAGTGCCCACACCAGAGGCTCAGAGGGTGGCACTGTGCCTGGGAAGCCACAGCTCGGGCATCAGCAGCAGTTTTGTCCCTCAGCACGGCACCAGCAAATCTTCCACGCTCCCAGGCAGGGTTTGCTAATGGTTCTTTCACCCTGCACTGCCATTGCATCAGGACTGGTGTCAGACACTTCARACCTCAGCTGGTTACTCTTCCTTTCAGGCATGGCAAGAACAGGGAGAAAAGAACAAGATGAGCTCTGAATTGTCTCCTCCAGGAGAAATAAGAAATTAAATCCTGGGTTAATAAATTTGCTTTACCCAATCTGGCTCCCAAGAACGGGGCTAAAGGCAATGAGTTCTGCCTTACTACATCCACGTGCTGACACAACCAGCATTTTGCAACACCTCACCTGTACACACATCAGTGCAGACCTCCCTCCTTTCCTGCCATTAYCCTCCCCAAAATCACGAGTTTCTCACTCTGCTGCAACCCCAGGTGCTGTTTTCCAGCAGGGAACATCTCTGTGCACACACAGCTCCCCTTGCAGGGGGCTGGGGCTGAGCTGTTGATTTTGACAGATGAGTCTTGGTTGATTTTAACAGCGGAGTTTTGAGCACAGATGTGTGAAACCTCTGCCCTGGTGGCATTCCCGGTGCCCTGCMGAGTCCCAGCCCTGTTCCTCATCCTCTCTGCTGATCTTTGTCCACTCTCCTTTTCGAGTCTTTTGTCCCGAAGGATGATCCTGAATTCCTAACTCATAGAATCATAGAATGGTTTGGGCTGGAAGGGACCTTAAGGACTGTGCAGTTTCAACCCCCTACCATGGGCAGGGACACCTTCCACTATCCCAGGTTGCTCAGAGCCCCAATGTCCAACCTGGCCTTGGGCACTCAAAGAGATCCAGGGGCAGCCACAGCTTCTCTGGGCACCCTGTGCCAGTGCCTCACCACCCTCACAGGAAAGAATTTATTCTTAAAATCGAACTAAACCTTCCCTTCTTCAGTATATATCCCTTCCCCACCATCCTATCACTACAAGCCCTTGTGAGAAGTCCCTCTCCTGGAGCCCCTTTAGGCACTGGAAGGGGCTCTGAGGTCTCCCTGGAGCCTTCTCTTCTCCAGGCTGAACAGCCCCAGCTCTCTCATCCTCTGCATGGCAGAGGTGCCCCAGCCCTGTCATCATCTCCGTGGGCTCCTCTGGGCTCGTTCCCACAGTTCAGAACCTCGTGCAGAACCCCACCCCGGTGCCACGAGGGGGCTGTGCCATCCCTGGGGGCTCTGCAGGCTGAGGAACCCTGGTGCTGTGGGGTGGGAAGGGGCATAGATCCCACTGGCTGGAGCCGTGTTCCCATCCCGGGTTGGGTGATAAGGAAATGCAGACTGGCGTGTGCTGCTGCAAGAAACACTGGTGCCTGGGAACTCTGCGTGGCCCCAGGTRAGGAAAAGGTTTCCCATCCCACTTYAGCTGAACAAAAGCCTTTCCCCTCCACTTTACTTTCTGCACTTTCCATGCTCAGAGCAGCTTAATCTGCACTGCAYCCACATGGGGCATTTAGCCTTGTTATTAAAGCTTTGTAGGCTGCAGCAGACACACACCACATKATGTGAAAAACACAGGAATTAATGTAATTGTTTTTCATTAATGTAACTGTTTTTGAACAGGGCACAGTCTCCAGCATCAATTAAATACTTAAAGGAAAAGGTATGCATGGGAGATAATGGTGGGAGTATAAAAATGGCATCAGGCAAAAGAACATGTATTTCTGGTTAAGGAAAAATGCCCCATCAAGACAGGAARTCTGAAAAAGTCCTTGCTGTATTAAACACCTCCAAAATATTTAATGAAACTTTTCTTGTGAAAATTAATATTTTATATATATATATATATATATGGACTTTAAAAGCCTTAACATTCCTTATTTTTATCCATTTACCATGTTTTTATGCATATGTCAAATCATATTTATCCTGAAAAACCTTATGCAGACAAATTGGCTGATCAGATGTTGGAAGGGAACAGTGAAAGGAAGAGAATCAAAAAGTGGGAGGAAGCATCAAGAGAAAGTGGGGTTTTTTGCTAGTACACAGTAGGATATATTAAAAGTGCCAGTTAAAAATGTAACAGGAACAAGAATTTCATTTTCATTAAATAAATATAAATTCTGAGCAAATCACAGGTTTTGCCTTTGAAATAACCACCCCRAACCCACCGTAGGAATGTAACCCCAGCTCCTCACATCTTCCCCARCACTCCTTTTCTTCCTCCCCAGTGATGATGTGGAGGTGAATGGGGAATTTTCTGGCCACAAGAGATGTGGGAAGTGTTTTAAAGGCATGAGGGAGCACCATAGGAATGGCCATACTGATGGAAAGGGAAATTAGAGAGGTGAGAAGACCAGAAAAGACATCCCTCAAGAGAGAAACCTGGCACAGTAACAACAAAAGGATGCTGGGGAATAGAAAACCAACCAAAGCTGTGAGCACTGATGACCATTTCCAATGCCTGACGTTTACAGTCASGAGCTCAGCTCAGCTTTCACCCCAGTGTCTGTGTCCCCAGCTGGAAGGTGAATTCATAACCAGAACATTTCCTGTAGGGTTCACTCAGCAGCAGCATCGGCTCCTTATCGCCAGAGCTTTTATTTATGTGCTGATAATGAGCTCGTCATGTGAGTGGGTCAAAGGCACTGCTCCGAGCACAAGTATTGATCCCAGGACATCCCCTCCCTGAAATTTTACAGTTAAATATTGACCTGTAGAGAAATAAGCTTAAACTGGGCCATTTTTCACTCCTTAAGTTGTACACATTTTTTTTCATCCTTTATATCGCATTTTCTCTGTCATTGAAATATCTTAACTTTTTTTTAGTTCATCTTGTGCCTCAAAGGCCAACTCAATTTCTGTCTGTTCACAGGCAACCATTGACTGGCAGATGATAAAAACCCTTTTTCCCACCTCTGCCCACTGACAGCAGAATGAACAGGTTCCTCTACACATCGACAGCATGAATTTAGAGGAAAAAGAAAAGAAAGTAAAAATTGTCATGAGGACACAGCACAATGGCACTTGGACATGGTTATTTATTTCCAAGTTGTGCAGAATGAGGCCACTTTGGGCAGCAAGCTAATACACTTTTCCACAATGGCATATTCCTTAGACTGGACAAAAAACAATACAAAAAC
>NW_026623444.1:1000429-1016173 GCF_030028575.1 Malurus melanocephalus | reverse complement strand
ACAGAAGGGTCATGTGGCACATATCAAACCMAAATAATTTCTCACTTTCCCACAGAGAAAATTGGCCACTGGGCATTTTCATCTCCCTTTCAGCTCTGAGGAATCTCATTTCACAGAGCCAAGTATGGATGAGTGAGGGGGGTTAGAGGGGAAGGGGCGCCCTGAGCCACGACTGAACCACATCAGAGTCCCCACTACCAACAGCAGGATGAGAAAAATTTTAATTCTGACAAAAAATTAGAGTTGTCCCTCCCTTTGGAGCTGGAATGGTGCAGTGGGGAGCCCTGGTGCCTCTGTGTGCTCTCACAGACACAGAAATATGCCGGTTCTGTGCGTGAGCAGCCCTCGCCAAGGGCTGCAGCTTATCAGCCAGGAGAAAATGATAAAGCACAATATAATTACACCTGCTTGTCTCATCACTGGGTAAATATTGTGGGACTCATGCTGAGCTGTGCTGAGTCTCATAAAACACATCTGAAGCCACCCTGCAGCTCCCAGGTGAAACACCAGGCACTCATGTGCTGAATAAAAGTGATCAAAAAGTCYGAGGGAGGGGTTTTCACAACCAAAAGAAGTCACTTTAAACATAATTAAATATTTTTCAGAAATGGTTTGATATAARAAAGCAAGCAAGATAACAAACCATTTTTCAGATTAACAAAAATAATGAGAAAATTGTTTTGATTAGGGTGATTTTTTAACTATCATCTCTTTATTAAAATCTGTGTAACAGTGGAGTCTAAGATGCCTGTACTGTAAAAATGAAAGCTTTCTGGAAGATTATCATTAGGAGTAATGGAGTTTTGTTTTGCAAGAAATGTGGGCTTTTTATTCCCACACAGCATTTAAATATCAACACCAGACTTCAGAACAGAAGTACTAATTTCTCAGCAGCTCCACCACTAAAAACATGCTTCCCTAATTAGAGTTTTGTGGTAATTCTGTAATAAAGGCAGGAACRAGATAAAGATAATTTTCCTYGAGGAGAGAGGGAAAATTCTGTAATCCATACTTGCATGGAAAAGAATTAAAGTGAATACATCTTTCCGCAACGGCCTATTCCTTAGATGGGACAAAAAACAATTTGAAAAAATAAAACAAAAAAAAACCCACACAGAAGAGTCATGTACCACATACCAAACCCAAGTAATTTCTCACTTTCCCACAGAGAAAATTGGCCACTGGGCATTTTCATCTCTGCATCACCAAGTTATTACATCCCAACCACTCACAGGATAAACTTCAGCTAATTACATCGCAGTCTCCCAGGTTTTAATCCTTGGATATAATTTAACTTTGCACTAAAAGATCCCTGACACTGACAGCTTAATTTGGTGTCACTGATCTCTCCACTGCCACTTTAATCAGATAGGCTGCAGTGTCAGGGACCCACTGAATTACACCTGTGGTGTAATCTGGGCTGTGTAACTCTGAGTTTTATATTAATAAAGGCTGATATCACCGTGATGCACTCCTGAGGCAGATAGGAGATGCTGAAATGAGGAACCCCACCCTTTCCATATATACCTGGTAATAGCTGGTTTCCCTTAACCAGACTCTCCCAAAGGACAGCCCTTTTCCTTCCCAGCAGCCACACTTCACACCCACAGAAGGAGGGAGATAYTTCCTTCCAGACCATTGCTGTTACACAATGTCAAAGGTTACATCTCCAYCTTTCCCCATGGCAGGGGGTGGGAATGAGTTGACTTTTTCAGCTTTTCAACCCAAACCATTCCATGATTTTATGGTTCATCAAGCCAGGAGCTTATAAAGGGAAATATAAATAGAAAACCACTACTGAGCACCAGAAAATGAAGTGAAAGTGGAGACTGTCCTGTCTGTGGATGAGTCCTGCAAACTAGCCCAGAAGCACATCCATCCTCTCCTGCCATGCAAAGRTCAAAAACTTTGGTCCAGATCCCAAAAGCTGACCCAGAATGAGGGAACCAGGCCAAACCATGAACCTCCAGGGTGAAAACAGGCCTTGGAGGTGGCCTTTGAGGAGTAATATGGATTTGGGAGAAGTGTGYGAAGGGTCTGACACATCCAGGATTTTCACCAAAAATATCAGGGCTCCACCATTACTGATCTCGAGAGAGCACAGGAGGAGCCYCCAGTGCAGACAACCCCCCAAAACAAATGGAACTAAACATTCACCTGCCTCAGGAAACTGTGAGACTCAAGGGCACAGGGACACAGCAGGGCTGTCCAGGCACCAGAGATCTTCATCAGCCCCAGAAATCCTGGAGAAAAGCCCAGCACAGCTTTTGGGGAAGAGCAGATAAAGAGCACGGCATGGAAAGACCGGGGAAGGTGATCAATTCACTGTGRTCGCTCCCACAGGCAGCACTGCCTCCTCCCTGTGACAATTTTRGAGGGTGTAGGGATGGAAGGGCTGGCAGGACAGGAGCCCACCAGGCTGTGCTTCCCCTGGAGAGGATGGATAATGCCCAGGTGCCGTGCCAAGCCTTCCTTGAGTCAGCAGAGCCGCGATCGGAAAGCGCCCGGAGCTCTGGCGGTGGCAGCGGGGGGAGGCACGGCAGGGACAGATCCGGSTGATTACTCCGACCTTACTCAGTGGGAATTTTGCCTGAACAACATCTGAGTAATGGYTCTGCCTGTTGGCACACACATGACACACCGCTGCGTTTTATATGGGAGTTGTCCAGATTTCTAATTAGTTTGCACTTGTCCTGCTTGCATTTTGACAGAACAGCACCAGACAACTTTATTTTCTTCTTCCCCCTCCTGTATTTGATAACACCTGYGATGCACCTGGGGGGTCCAGCTCTATGCTGCAGCCACAGCTACGAGGAGCTCAAATTTTGGGCTGGTGGGAAGTCCAGCTCTGCTGCTGGACCACAGGATGGACAGGAGCTTTTCCATCAGATGCTGTTCGTGGCTCAGTTTTACCCACCATCCCCTGTCCCATGAGGGGCTGTGACTGACAGCAAAGATGTGACCCTGAGCTGTGTTTGCTGAAGGCTGTGGGGGCAGCTGGGGGTCATGGGGCAAGGAAAGCCCTTGAATACCATCTGCTCCCCTGATTTCCACAAGCAGACATTCACCACCTGGGRCACAGGGCATGAGCACCTCTCCATCCAGCTCCCACCCCTCCCCAGCACTGCCCACAGATGGACAAACACCTCATCCTGCTCGGGGTTTAATGCTTTTCCACCACCTCCACATTTGGGAAGAAATCCCAAAGCAGCAGTGTCTCCAATCCGGTTCTGTCCCAAAATTCCGAGGCTGCCTGACCTCCTCTCCACTGCACAGGCCTGACCCACGATGACTCCTCTCCCCAGCCCAATTTCCTGGTCAAAGGGCTCCAGCTCCTCTGAGCACACACTAATCTTGTTATATAACACCCTTCAAGTGCTGTCAAGCGTTTCAGCATCACCACAACATCGTTTCTGAAGGTGGAAAATAAAACCCCGCCACACTCACAGGGCTGTGCCACCAAAGAATTCATTCCAGCTGAGGCTGAAAGGAAAAACATGGCAAGTTTTATTTCTTTGAATTGACAGAAAGAGATGTACCTTGCCTGTAATTTTATTTCTAAACCCAAAGCAAGACTTGTGTGTGTAATTACACAGCAACGTGCTTTTATTTGGGGGGTTAATAGTGAGATATGGGAAAGAAAAACACGGTGTGTGTCRAAGTAAATATTGTCCTTATGAAACACAGAGATAACAACAGCCCAAATCAGACACTGCAAAGAGCCAAAAAAAATCACARTGGAGGGGTTCACATCCCTGCTACAGCCTCCCTGAAGCTGAAGGGAGAGCAAAGAGCAGCCAAGCCCAACGCGCTGTTCAGCCTTCACCTGTTGCAATAAATGTGTTGTTATAGGAGATATAYTGCGAGCATTTGGCACCTTTAAAATCTATTTTGATCTCCAGATAAGATCAGTTTGCTAAAACAAGCACAGAGATTGCAAAGGTCTCCTGATTCAAGGGGAGCAGTTCCACRGAGAAGCTTTGCAGGGCAGGGGTCAGGCAGGCAATGCCAAGTTTAATAACTGCAATTTAGGATGCTGCTGCTGCTGCCCTGCTGAGGTGTTTGCAACCCTGGCCATTGCACTGCAGGGCTGTGAAACAGAGCAGGGCTGGCACCTGGACCTTGCCTGGGCTGAGCTCAAGCTGGTTCAGACCCTGTCATGGGCAATTCCTTGGCACCAGAACAGCCACAGCACAGGTGCACAATCTCTGAAACCAAAGGCAAACTGCTGCTGCCAAAAGTCAGAGTGACCTTAAACCACCGCAGATATTTCCAGTCCAGATGAGTTTTTATAACCTYGTTTTACTGTTTAACTGGCACATTTAGAAGTGTGCTCAAATAAGGAAGTAAATGGGAATATGAGAAACCCAGTACAGACTGGCATGGAGCACCTGAGGGGCATGAAGAAATTCAGATTGCAAAACTGACCAAATGAGTTGAACATAAGGCTCCTGCTCATTTTGAACAATGGGCAYATTTCTTACTCAGCTGGAGTGCAGAATGGCCACCAGACTCACCAGATTTATTTTTTTTTTTTTACCATTGCTATTGGTCTTATAAAACGTGCTCTGTTATCTGGCATTCTGCTGAATAACTATGTTGATGTACATAACTTTCCTTAACCGGCAAGGAAGTTCACACTGAATCTATTTCTGGAGTTACCACACAGGATAACTCATTGCAACAGGATATACAAATCTCTGCACACACAAACTCTTCAGAAAAAAACCCATTACTCACTCAAACTTTGTCATTGTGTGACTGCTTTACAGACTGCTCACAGGAGGCAACAAGTGTACGTGCAGAGTTACACCAAAATCATCTCTGCCATTTTCATACATTTTCATACACAGGCTTGAGTTTCCTCACAAAAGTATTTTTCAATTAAAAATTACTCTGACCTCAGAATTTAWTTTTTTTTTGGTGCTGTTTCAAGTTTTTGTGTTCACAGCACCTTTCTAAAATCACTCGCTCAGGATGGAAATTGTCCTTATTGTTTCCTGATGAGCTGGATTCTTAGAACAGTTAGATTTTTTATGGTGTATTTTCTACTCATCCAAGCCGTGTAATATTTCCTCAGTGGAGATGTTTTTCAACACAGAAGCTTGATTCTAAGAATAAAGGATCAGGGTTGGAATTAGGGTGCCCTAATTCCAGTTCTAACTGGACACCTGAAAATCCAATGGCAGCAACTGACAGGCTCTAATCTGAATAATTTATGGACCAATTTTTTTTCTTTTTAAGACAGTTTTATAGCTGGCATAAAAACATATAAACTTTTCAACTGACAGGAATTCCAGGTTTCACTTACCCTGTAAATATCTCCTTATCTGCTCCTATCTGTAGAGATACAGAATAGGCACCTGTCTTCAGCACTGACCTCTGGACATTTTTCAAGACATTCCTGTGCTGACAGTAAACTTGTGCTCGTATGAAAGGTTCCCTTTGTTTCTCACCTTTGTGAGATCAATCCAGTACAGTTGATAATCAAACATTTTGATTAAAAAAAAAACCCAACAAAAAAAACAAAACAAAACACCCCCAAGAGTCTCTCCTCCCCTCAAAAAATCCCAAGTATTTAACGTGTGGATGAGTACTTCGGGGAAGTAGGAAGAGACGTGTCAACAGACAAGTTACCATCCCAAAGCACCGGTGTTTAGGGCAAAAAAACAGATGTGGCAATAATAGCCTTTTGAAGGCAATTCATTCTTGAAATTCAGATGAGACACTTGTCAGCCAATGGATCTGCTAAACGCAGGTCGTCTCCCTCTCCTGAAAAAAATTCAGTGTGAAGAAAAAGAATGTAGTAGAATGTGAGGAAAGAAACATAAAACCACTCCCTAAAAGCCATTTTCCTTCTTTAACTAGTTGATAAGTGCCCTCCTACAGATTTCTTTAGCGTGCCTTCTATATATATATATATTATTTTTTCCCTCATTGTGGCTCAGCTCTGAAGTAAATAATTTCTTCGGGTTTAGGAAACAGAGGGGAGGAGGAGTGGCTTGTTTGGAAACAGAATGACACAGCCGGACACACTCAATGTCAACAAAGATTTCAGCGCCCTTGCACAAGGAGATATTATGGGAGAGGTCTTCAGGGTAACTGGGTGAAATACTCGGTGTATCAATAATGTATCATCACCACAAGGCAAATCTGTCTGTGCCGGGCTCTGCYTGGTGGCAGCGGGACAGACACTCATCACCAAGTCACCCTGGGCTGTCAGAAACGAGAGATTCTTTCAGCACCCCATGAATGACCTGCCCACGAATACCTGAGTGCTCAGCCCCAGCACACGGCTGGCACGACAGCCTTGGAGAGTATTGCTTCATTTGTGAAGAGAAAAAAAAAAATCTATTTTTAATAATTAGATTCCTGTGTTGAAAGATACATAGATTTTAAAAAATGGATTTCGTGGACATTCCAAAGGTTCTCTCTGACAGACTTTAATATTTGTGTGTGCATTTCCTCCCCTCACCAAAAAAAAAAAAAAAAAAGAAAAAGAAAAAAAAAAAAAAGAAAAGTTTGTTTCTTTAATGAAGCTATTTCACGCAATACAATGGAAACAAAGAAAGCATCAAGAAGAAAACACAGATTGTTTGTGTGAGCACAGCCTGGCCTCTCGTCCCTTTGCAGCTCAGGGTCACAGCCCAGCTCCASGCTCAGGGTGGCTGCTGCCCCTGCTCTGCCCCATCCATGCCCTGCTCCCAGGGGCACAGGAGGCTCAGCTCCACCCGGGGAAGCTCCTGCTCTCCTTCCTCCTCCTCCTCCCTCCGCCCACGCCGCGCAGGGAGCCAGGCTGGGGACACGCTGATCCTGGGCTCTGCAGGGAGAGGGCAGCCAGGGCTTGGCYTGAGAGCTGTCACCCCTTCTCTGCTCTCTGCTCTTTTCTTCCAGAAGCCTGATGCTCCCATCCAGCTTCTACTATTTAAGCACCGTTTTAATTTTTGTGGACCCTGATGTTGCTGCTGACTCTGSTGGGAGCCAAGTGCGCCATTCACTTAAATAAATTACTTTAATTCCATATTAAAATATCCTCAAACCAAATGTTCTTCAGCTTCTCGCTCATGCTGCCCACTTGGCATAACTACACCTGGAACTGGACTTTTCATTTTTTGTTCTAGAATCCACCTGGTGTGCGAGCAATGCCAAACTTTACAGAAACATAGAGCTTTTCCATGGATGTAGGACTAAATATCAGCCTCAGTGCTGATAAAACAAAGCTCCACAAAGCTCAGCATGTGCCTGTCCAAAAAGAGAGCACGTGGTTTGTGAGTTGCTTTGCTCTGGGTAGAAACCCAGACGTTCAGTGTGAGCTGAGGGCTGTTTTGCTTTTCACTGCTTTCCGTGGCCGGGACCCCAACCCTTGTTTGTCACAGGGGAGCTCTGCCAAAATAAAAAAGAACCAAGCAGGGACAGTCCCACACGCCTAAGCTTGCAGAGGTCTCCAAACAATGACTCGACCTCTCTTGGCCRCCTGGAGCAGCCCCAGCACGGCAGAGTAACAGCGATGACAGCTCCGTGTCAGCGCTCAGCACTTGATCCTCTCTGCAGGTTAAGCAAAGACTGCGGTAGGTGTGAGGATCATGAGCTCTGCAGGGAGGCAAACGCAGCAAAAGGGGAAGAAAAGGCACAAAAGTGGGAATGAGAGGGCTGGAGCGTGGAGGGAGAGAGAGGAGGAGGCAGCAGAGTCAGACGAGTCAGAAATAGCAGCAATCTAACTTGTGAAGGAACSCTTCAAAAATCTCACTAATTAAAGACCAGAGGGAAATTATATCCTCGCTCCCTCCGTGCTTCTTGATAACAAGGATTCTTCTACAAGATGAAGACCTGACCTTAGAGGTAGTTATTCCTGTAAAGGAGCTACAAATAAWAAATAAWAWAAAAAAAGCTACTGCCCATGATGCCGGAGAGGAGTGACTGGGCTGAGATTCACCCTTGAACTGTAATTGATGGGGAGCACTCACAGCASACCTTGATTTCCCTAAAAACAACCACAGCATCTTCCCTAAAAGCTGCCATGGCGCATCTCAGCACACCTTAATTTCCCTAAAAGCTGCCACGACTTCCCAAATCGTGCCTCGGACCCAGCAGATGTCCCGGGGCAGGCGAYGTGCCAGCCTCCTGTGCCAGGGGAGTTCTCTGTGAGCCGATGGCTCCCAGCTCGAACCCGATGCTCGCAGGGGCTTTGAAAACACCCGCGATAAATTATTTATCTTCCCCCAGCACAAATCAGCTCCCCTCCCACCTCGCAATACCCCAGGGGCACAATTAAAGCCCTTCTGGATAACAGCAACACTCCCTGCAGCGCTAATCGCGTCGGAAAGGTCGCTGGAGAATTTGGAAACCGAAACCTTATCTTCTGCCCCGCACAAAAGGGGATGTGCTTCGGCAGACGTCCTAATCTGCAGGATTCGATTGAAATTTCTGGGGATTCCCGGTGCCACGCCGGAGAATAAGAAAAGGCTGATTAGAAGTCGGGTGAATCAATATGTGCTGAATGGCCCGGAGAAGCAGGAACATTCCTCTGGGCAGCAATAAAACTGGGAAAGCTGTGGGTGGATGACTAAAAGGAACAAAGGGCTGCTTAGCAGCGCTGAGCCGGGGTAAAAAGGCCAGGAAGAAAAGCACTCATAAAACCGTATGAGTAAGATGAGAACGAGATGAGAAATATGCTGGGAGAAGTGTTGGATCAGGAAACATGTCACTCAAATCCTCCGTGAGTCACGCCAGCTCCTGCCTTTCAGGACATCAGCTCTGCCGTGCTCCAATGGCCAGGTTCCCCTCTCAGATACCCYACAAATGGCCTGGTTTCCTTCAGGGGATTCCTGGGACTTCTCAAGGGAGGTCCAACCTCACATTTCAGGGCGAGATAAGCACCGAGGCGCCGGAGCCGCCCGCTGGCTACCCCAGAGCTCCATTAGGAACAGCAGCATTCGGACAAGGGGGAAAGAAAATTACCCAGAGGAGGTTGCAGGGCGACAGATGTGCCCTGAAGGACCCCAAACGAGGAGAAAGAGCAGCAGCCCTCGGGAAGAGAGGCTGAGCATTCAGCCGAGCCGAAAACGGGGCGACCTGGGGCAAATGTTGCAGCGCTTTGTCGGGCCCGTGTTTGTTCTGCCTTTGCTTTATTTGCCCCGGGGCTAAATGAAGAACTTCCTTCTCCCCAGTTATCAATTTGCAAGTCTCATGAGCGTTTAGTTCACTTAATAATTTTTTTTTTTTTAATTTTTTTTTGCTAATGTGCGTTTTGAGCTTGCAGTCTCTGGTTCATTAAAAACAATTTTCTTCTGGAAGTACAGGCTGGTTTCGATATTTTGAAACAGCAGCACGCGAGGTGGAGAACCAGTGTTCAGACTTATTAAAAAGATTACTGAAACATTCAAATAAGATTATTTTCCATTATGTTTTAGGAGCAGAATTCAATATTATGAACAAATATAGTGCAGGGATAGAGCTAAAAGTGACCTAAAGGTGACCCAAGACCTAAAGGTGCTTGGGTTTGTTGCCTTCCAATGGTTTTGTCCTCCCACTCATCCCCCCTTAAAATCTAAAATTCAACCATCTTTGGCAGTGATGTGCAGCAGACCATGAACAACACTGAGCACAGATTYGTAATTACAAATTTAGTCATGAGGTCACTGTGCCCCTCGCAGAGTTTCAGCCCACATGTGATTACTTCTAAAGATTATTTACAAAACTCGTTAGGAATACTAGCCAGAATTCCACTGGTTGTTCTCTGTGTAATTTTATATGTTTTTCTTTTTTCTTCTTTTTTTTTTTTTTTTTTTTTTTTTTTTTTTTTTTTTTTGAATTATTTTTTTAAATTAAGTAAAGCTAAATTTGTGTTGCAGACACTCTGAACCACAGTCCTTGTCAGCATGCTGATTTTCTGCCTGGAAGACTTCAAACACCTCTACTTTCTGCAGAGATTTGGAACTCCTGCCATCCAAAAAGACAACCAACAARATGAAATGGGGCTCACTGAAGCAGGGATGCACTTGGAGTCTTCTGTACACTTCCCACCACCTCCAGCAAAACAAAAGGAGAGGCAGGACAGCAGYGCTTGGAGAATTCCTAACCCCACAGCAAAAAAAGTGCCAAAAAACTCAGAAAAAAAAATGCCACTCGAGAGGTCTGCAAGTTCAGGTGAAATCTGKTTTTATGCACACAGGATTGGCAATTTCCAGGTCACTGCTAACAAATGTTGAGGTTCTAAATTGCTCAGGCTGATTCTATTCTAAGCACACAGCACATCCACAGTGTGTGTGAAGGCACATCCAGAGGAACACATTTAAAGGGTCTCGTTGTGGCATGGGAACACGTTTGCTCCGAGGATCAGAACCAACTTTCGGTGCTGTTTTTGGGYGTGGGAGGAGGAGCAGGAAGCCCCAACCTTTCCGAAATGCTTTGCTTTCCACCCCTCGGATTGCAGCGCTCCTCGGAGCATCTCTAACAGACGGGGGACACCTAGCGGGGTTGTGCTCAAGTGCCAACACCGCAGCACCTCTTCTATCAGAAAATTATTCTTTTAAATAAACTTAATCACACAGAATTTCTTAAAATTCAGTTGCTGATGCTACAGGGAAAAAAACAAAGTAAAACAACCTCTGTATTTTTCCAAAAGTTTTCCAAGCTCACTCACATCACCACACACTACATCAGGTTTTTTCCACATTCTTTGCCTGGACTGCTGTTTTCCAGAGTTTGAAGTCAAGAAATCATTGTCAAATTCTGAAAGTGTTTCATGCCATAAACTCAGAATCCATCAGCTTTAACAGGCTCATCAGCATTAATGGCTAGAATGGCTTCATGGCCAGCATAGCTCCAAACTACGGGACTGCAACCAATGATTTAAACTGGGGGCAGGCAGAACTTTCCATTTTTACCCACTTGGAATGACTAGTATATTGTCCTGTCAACATGAAAACAAACATCTRCCTAAAATCTTATTACTGACTCACTAATAAATTGAGCAAAATRGACTATTGTAGTTAGCAGAGTTTAAGTGGGCACAAAATCAGTACAAAAATCACTGTAAAAATCAGTGCAAAATTTCTATTTTAATACACGAGTAACAAAATGAAGACACTGTAACATGTAATCTGATTTTTTGGGAGGAGAATAAAGCATTTCTATCCTCTGGCTTTCTCTAAGCTGAGCACTTTTTTTGGGTTACTATAGCTGCATGAGATTTAAAAAAAAAAAAAAAAAAAAAGCCAAAGCTAATTGCAATGTGTGACTTTGGGATTCTCAGTCAAGCTTTTGATTTAGTCCTGGAACTGAGCTTTTATCAGACCAGAGTTCTGGAAAAGTTATTTCCTATTTTCTTCTCTCCTGGAGTATTGATTTGGAGCTCTATCTGAAATTTTAATACATTGAGCTGGTAAAGGAACAACTTGATCCACTTCATTGGAGATTTAGCTAAAAGTGAAATACAAAGAAATCCCCAGCCAGCCCCTCTTCTGTACCTGCAGTACTGAATGTGCTGAGTACCTGCACAGCTCTTTCATGTCTCCAGGTAGATCCTGCAGTGATTGATAACCCAGCCTGTGCTCCAGCCTGCCCCTTAATTGCCTAAAATACCTGTTTCATCATATTCCCTCTCTAGCTCCCAAATTTGAGAGGCAGACAAAGCCAGGAAATGATKTTTGATGGCTTCAAAGCAAACAGAGTCAAACAGAGACAGGAGAACCTCTTCCCACCCCTCCCAATCAAAGCTGAACATCCTTTTGAATCACACTTTTAAGAGGGGATTGACTGGGAAGGGCCATTTCTCCTGCTGTCTCTGATGGGAACACAAAGCCAGCCGCTTCCCAAAAATSCAGCACAAGTCTGAAGCAGATCAGAGAACGTGGTGAGGGGAAGACGAATGGAGAAGCAGCACTAATTCAGCCTAAACTCAGAGATAATTCAAGTTTTTCATCCTAGGAAGACACCCACGTGAATCTGACAACAGAGGCACTGTTTAATCTCTGTCTGGGTGTGTTCACCCAATGTGCAAGGCAATTCACAGCAAAACCAGCATTGTTAGGGTTTTTTATGGTGTGAAACCAGATTGCTTCTGTTTTAGGTTTAATCCCTGAACGAAGGGAGGGTACAGGAGCACAGACACCCCCCTGATCAGAGGGACAGACTGAGGTGACAGTGACCCACCCTGGCTTGGCCAAAAAAGCAGGGTCAGTCAGGTCCCTGCCTGCAGGCAGGCTGAGATAAGGACGCTGCTCCTTTGGGAAGGCCAGGATGACGCATTTCCYGTTCACCTGGGTGCCAGGTCAGCCTTGCTGCAGGACATTTCCCTCCTGCCCCACTGTGTCCAGGGCTCTCGCTGAATGAGCTSCCCTTATCAGATCAGAGCTGCACAGAGGCTCCGTTGTTCCCCCAACCCCTCATTCCTCACCGAGGGATTGGTGTTACACTGARAGCAGTTCATGCCAGGACACTGGCTGGCCATCCACCCACAGTTCTGAATTTCAATTCTGTGAAACTCAGAGCTTGGAAAGAGCAGCAGAGGAAAAGCCATCAGAGCATGATTTCATTCCTCTCCACACTGCTGAATACAGCCAGCCCTGCTGCTGTTGCTCTGACCAGAAATGCCAGTTCTTGACAGGCTGCTGTGCTGAAAGAGGAGTCACAGCAGCCAGGCTTCACCAGTGTCTTTCCAGCATCCAGGGACACCCTCAACTGTGTGACAGCAAAGTTTTCCTGTAATCAGACTACAATGAAAAACCAGGGATCTGCTGGGTTACCTCCTTTTCAGCACTCCCTAAGTGTTCAGTGCTAAAACCCCTCTGATGGACAAACTTCCACTCTCTTGCTCTTCAAAGGCCAGGGCTTTTCCAAATTCTTGGTGTTGGGGATAAGGGTCCTCCTGGGAAAGGGAGCAARCCTTCCCTCATTCTGAGCAAATATAAATCATCATTTAAACCATGCTGACTGATGAACACACAGCCATAGCCTCTGCTGTGGCCCTGAGCCTTGGGGACCCTCCCTAAACATTCCCTCAGCACAAGGCAGAGACTGTGACAAAAAATTCCTGCATTTCCAACATTTATCAGCATAAAGAAAGATTATCAGCAGATAAGGAGCTGGGGAGGATCAGCCCAGCAAAGGCCATGAACACAAAGCAGTCCTGATGGYTGAAGATTTGAGTTTTCCTGTGCTKGCAGTGGGTAGAGTGACCCATAATATCCCCTCTGCACCCTCTGAACTCATAATTCCACGGGGTTCCATCATCAGGAAAATATCCCCTGACAGGCTCTTTTCTTCTCTTTTACAGTGCTTCCCTATCTGGCTTCAAAACTAAAAAGAGTTACCACTATTTTTATCATATAATATCTATGATTTTATCATAGTTGTCCCAAGTTGTTGTTTTTTAAACTCAAATATAAACTCCCAAAGCCAAGCTATTATGCAGGAATCTCAGGTTTCATTTAACAGCAATAACAATACCCAAATATTTCCAGATGTCAGAAATTCTAAAAAATATTCTGAAGATTAACAGTGTAGCATAAGAAACAGAAAACAAACTTTAAAAAAATGAGAACACAAGTGTTCATATTCCAAACTTCTTCTGTTTTTTTCAAATAAAGTCATTTTCCCCCACCTGAAAGGAATAAAAGAGGATGAAGTTTGAGATTGTGTTGGCCATCTGGGATTCCTAATACTGAATTTTACAGTTAATTTTACAAATAAAATCTGATTAATCTAGCAAGGTCAAATCTTCTCACACACCAGGAGGAGGGATGATCCTAAACCTGTTTTTTGTTTTAATCCCTGTTAAGAACACTTCAGATTAACTGAAAATTAATTCAGCCCTATTTTTGCTATTTTTTTTGCCCAGCACTGAGAGATCATTCAGACACTTTTACAAATGCTGGAGGCTGACTTAAATAACTGAAATGTGAACACATGACCTTTACATGAGGGATGGAAACTGAGCATTCTTTAATTATATTCTCTGAGCCATCCCAGGCTGTACCTTTTGCTAAAATGAATAGCACTGGAGGTATAAAAAGCTGTGTTTGTGCAGACCAGAGGAAGGCAGACAGCTCCAGACCCACAATGGCTTTCCTTTTCCTCCAGGACAGCCCGGTGTCTTCACCAGCAAAACGCTGAAATGCCATCGATTCCCCGCATGTGCTTTGCTCTGCTGCAGCCACACAAACTCTCACACCAGTGCATCACTCAGGTTACCTCACCCCAGGGACCCTTTCAAAGGGTTTATTTGCTGCAGCCCCACAAGAGCACTGGGAACATTCAGGTGAGGACACCACGCAAACAAACAGCACAAAGTTGTGACCCTGCCAAAGAGGAGTCAGTGCTCACAGCCTCAAATTCAGGCATGAGAGCCCAAAGTGAGGAAGTGGCCAAACAGGACTAGGTGGAGAGAGCAAGTTCACACACTGGTCTAGACACMGTGGCCACTAAGRAGTTTGGAATTTTATTTATTTATGYATTTMRTTAATAAAGTCCATTGAAGAAGTGCATTTGCAAACTCCCACAAGTCCCAAATCCCTTCAGCTCCGCTATTTCAATGCATAATATCCAGAAAAGAAAACACAGAACTGGTCAGATCACAGCCAGGCTCTCAAAATGAGACTCAGACAAGGGAAGTGTCACCCCAGAGATCCCTGAATAAGGCACAATTACAACCTTAGTTTAATTGTGGTATTAATTAATTCTGTTAAGTAAAAACTCATCTGMTTAACAATCACATTGTTATTTTATTTCTTATTTCTGTTAATGTTAATCCTATGCATTTCATATGTTAATTATTTGTATTCCTGCATTAGGTAGCTGCTGTCATGAAAGAAAAAACATGCTGAAAGAAAGTTTGACATTAAGATAAACAAACCCCCAATAATTTTTGATATTTATTGAGAATGGAGTGTTTTCAATATCCCATTTGCCTGTTAAGCCCTGATGTGTGAATGCCTGACTTTTAATGASAAAGGAACACTGGAAGAACGTGACATCCACCATTCCCAGGATGACCACCACAACTTTTTAAAAACTCTCCACCAATCAATGCAACCCAGAGTGAAAAAACAAAAGACAAACACTTGGAATTCATGAGTCTGGACCCCACAGGAGTGAGCCAGAGGCACCAACGACTCTCCAATCCTATTAACTAATGCTCTAAGTCAGAGTCTGGAGGCAGAGTGCCCTAAATCCACCAGCTTTCCTCTGCCTGCATCCCCCGWTCCTGCAACTTCCAGCAGYCAGGAAAAACCACCAGCCACACTTKGATCACCCAAATCCAGCAATTTCCTTTCACGAAAGCAAAAGCCAGCCTTTTCATCCCCCTTCTTGTTTTGAAAGGTGCCCAGAGGCAGGTTCACAGTGAAAAGACAGAAAGCAAAACCAAGAAAACAAAAAAGAGAATAACWCTGAGCTGCTTTCATTCTCACCTGCTGTCTCGGAATTGTCTTCCCACACGAAGCCTCTCCTGACACGGGAAAGTTGCAATAATTGCATCTCTTAGCCCAAAATATACATWGCCTTTTAAGAAAACAGCAAAAGAGAAACTCCCTGAAAGCTCCTCGCTCCCCACTTTATAGAGATTCTGAGAGCACTGGGAAGGAAACACAAAGCACCTGGGAAGTCGTTAAAAATCACAGCTGCAGGAAACCTTCTCGCGTGATTGACCTATAAAGATCTGACTCTGCAGAAAAACAAAAAAAAAGTGGTTTCAGCTGTGTTTTAAGGCAAGCCACAAGCTTGAACAGGGGTTGTTGCTGCTGC
>NW_026623444.1:995668-1000369 GCF_030028575.1 Malurus melanocephalus | reverse complement strand
CTCCCTGTGGTGAACAGGATGGGCCTTTTGCAGTAGAGGAACAAGTCCAAACATTTTTCAAGATTTGTCCACATTGACASGTGGCAATACAGCGTGTGTCCCCTCCACCCTCACCGCTCCATCTCTCTGGATACAATTAACAAGGCTGAGCTGGTAAAAAAGAGAAAAGAGCAGCTGGGATTTTTCTGTGGCAAGTGACTGATATGAGGTGGCACCACAGCCTCCCTGCTGCTTGCAAGCAAATYGAGAAGTTGGGGATTCCTCATCYCTGGAAGTGTCCAWGGCCAGGCTGGATGGGGCTCTGAGCACCCTGGGACAGTGGMAAGTGTCCCTGCCCAWGGCAGGATTGGAACGAGRTGACCTTTGAGGTCMCTTCCAACCCAAACCATCCTGTATTTCCTCATTTCTATCATAATGGTCCATAAAAAGCCCCTTAGAGAAGTTTGGGATATTTTATCCTGCCAAAAACCAGATGAAGTATTTGGTCTGAAACCTTTCGGTGCTGATAGAGCAAATCTTTCCCTTGTGTGAAAAGTTAAAACCTGCTACAGTCCCAAGCAATAGCTCGAATTCTCTGCTCCAGAGGGAGCTGTTTCACTCTCTCTCGTTCTATTCATCCTTCTCTGCTACCCTTGATGCTCACACGTCCTATCCCAGATTCTGTCTCCTTCAGAGCATCTTTCAATTCACCTGCTGATCCTCCACACAACAGCCTTGCACTTAACCTTCTCCCCGGAAAATATTTTGTCTTTTAGGCAAAATTTGTTACTTGCTCCTCTATTTGCCTCGATCATCTCTGTGGCTGCAAGCCCCTCAGTGTCCAACTCTCCTCCAGTCCCTGCAGAGAAATAAATTGAAATAAAACTAAAATTATTAAATTGAAATAAAAATTGAAATATTTGATTCCGAGGTGAAAGATGCTCCACAGGTTAAGGAATCTGCGAGCTGCTTCAGTCAGACGAGGGCAGTGTTACAAAACGGGTTGGTTCCCAGAGCTGCACTTCACTGCTCCTCCTGCTGGTGCAGTTATTGGTTTGTGCTCTGAAATTATCTAAACTGGAAATAAAAAAAAAAAAAAAAAAAAAAAAAAAAAAAAAAAAAAAAAAAAAAAAGGAAAAGGGAAAGGAAGAAGAGAGGAGACCTGTGTCAACTCAAATGTTGTGGCCAGGGAGTGACCAGCCAAGGACAAGGAGAATTTCTGAGGCAGAACTTCTCTGCCAAAGGCAACGTGTTCCTGCAGCCCAAGATCTGTATGTTTGTTTTTAATAATGAAATTTGAAATTGGACTGATCTGGCCCCTCCTGCAGTTAGAGTTTCTTTGTGTGTACATCACTCTTTTATTTGAATCTGTAGCCCCTTCCCCTGAGTCCTTCCAAATCGGTCACCACAAGTCCTTGGAGCTAACGTAGAGCAGTAATTTYTTTCCTTGAATAGGCAAGTGACAAAGGTGACAATTCCTGCCTCAGTGCAGAGGTAGAGGAATCCAATCTCTAGCACAGGATAAATGTACCATATTTAGTGAACTTCCTTGGGGAGGAGAGGGACTAGGGCAAATCTGGCTGAGAGCAATCTTTGCCAGAAGTAAAATCATGCATATTCAGGAGATTTAGCTTTTGAAAAATCTCATAAATAAGTAAGAGTTCATTTCCGGTGTAGTACTCTGAGAAGCAGCCATGGGATTCCCWTCGGTGGTAATATAAAAATTGCACCTAATTTCATGGGGAACACTCCTATTCTCCAGGTTAATTCAGGCTGAGGATATTTAATTTTGCCAGTTTAGTTCCTCAAGTGGCTTATTCTGCAGGGAAGGAGCTAAAAAATTGTAAGAAGTGGCCTCAAAAGCGATGGGTAACTGAATCACAAATGAAGGAAAGCTAAGGCATGTGTAGTTGGAGCACAAACTAAGTATGGTGAAACTCATTTAGCAATCCTGCAATGGACTACAGGTCAAATTAGCAGGGTCCATCCATGAGGATGATGCGGATAATCTGGTGTTTAGGCTGAGGTTACAGCCTGGGTTTTACCAGAAGCCCCTAATCACAGTCTGCACAGGCTGTGTAGAGTGTAATTCAGTAATTGAACAAMATCACTGTTTTCCCTTTTCTCACTCTTACCTCTGTCCCCAGACCTGTGTTTCCAAATTGAGTTCCAAGCCAGAAAAGCAATCMGTGCTCTGGTTTTTAGCAGTTGCTCAATCAGTTTATCTTAATGCCAAACTTMATCTCAGCATGTTTTTTCCTCCAGGACAGCAGCTACCAAATGCTGGAATTCAAATATTTAAAATACAAAATCCAAAGGATTAATACTGACATGATTAAGAAATGAAAAAATAATGTGGTTATTATTATTAACAACCCTAATCAGTGGAATTTTTACTGAACAGTTTACTCGCAGGCACAAAGTTGTATCTGTAAATGACATTTAGGCAATCTATTRACCATGTCTGCTCCATGAAATACCGATTTGGGGTAATTTCTCCATCATTTGTCAGTGGTGGCCTGTCTCCAAAGGCTGCCCAGTTGCTAGGGAACCACTCCTTAGCTCAGCRCTGACCATTGTTCACCTGCACACTGACATCACTTGGGGTTTATAAACATTTATGCAGTTTGTGTGCTTTCAAAAGAAGGATTTATCAATTAAATTCTGTTTGGTCTGCAGATTGTGTCCAGGGTATGCACATCAAAGGACTAAAAATGCATGAGGTTTGGATGCAAAATCCCAAAGTGATGCAGAAACTGCTRCACTTTCCAGCTACTATGAGCTTGAAGAATTACCAGAATTTACACTCCACTTTGGCTTCTGCTGCTTTGCTCTAAACAAGACTACAGCATTTCCCTGGAAATCCTGGGAGGGAGGTTTTGCTCCTGATCTTTCCCACCRCTCTCCTTGGGGCTTTCCTGAATTGAGCTCAGTCAGGTCCTGAACACAAAATTCCATYCTGACCAGAGATGGAGCAGGGAGGAGATTCCTTCCCCCACTGTCTTCCAGACTCTGTTAATTTTATTTTTATTTTTATTTTCACCAAACCATTGCATTGCTGACTGATGCCCCACTTTTGACCTCCTGTAGACCTAGAAGTCTTTTCTACAAAATTTGCCACTGTTTTGACAGCGAACCCCTGCAAACTGCTCTCGGGGCATGGCTGTCCAAGAAAGTTTTCACTCCCACTCTGCAGCAGTAGGTTTAGCAAGGTTAAAATATTTCACTGAATTCCCTGCAGAAATGCAATCAAAGAAATAGTTAACAATAATGCAAATATGAAATTATCATGATAAAGCRGTGCTGTATCTCTGYCTGTTGCACCTAAAGCAGGGTATTMGTCCTSAAAAAAAGAAGAARATAAGGRAAGTGTAGCCTCCAAAAATTATTTCAAAAGCCTGACTTAGATCAGGATAGAATACTAAAAGAGGGAATTAGTCCCAAGTACAGGTGTTCTGAATGATTTTTATTGGCTAAGACTCTACTGAACGATGCGCAGTGTTGGGAGGGCAGTTCAGCTTTCCCTGATGTAGAAGTTTAGCTCACATGAAGTCACCTGCATGTCAGGAAACCAAATTTAGGCATCTGTTTCTGGAACCATGTCCTACCATTGTCTGTCTGTCTGTCTGTCTATGTCCTCTCCAAAAATCCTGTTCCCCAGTCAAAGAAGAAAGGGAGATCTGCCGTGCAGATCTCACACTTGCTGAGTTGAAAGGTGGGATTCTCTTTCCTAAAATCCAATCCAGGCAAAATAAACCAGAGCCRAGCCAGAATGAGAACACAAAACCAGCAACAGAAACATCATGAGCTGATTGTTTTTATTTATGCACAGATCACCCCCATTCCTAAGGCTGAAAACCCTTCCTTTTGTTCAAATCTGGAGCAATCTCCAGTGGGGATGCAAAGGGCAGCAGTGTGAAGGCAGGGGAGGGGGTGGAGAAATGTAAATCCCWCTTTTTGGAGCGGGGAGGAAGGGGCTGTGTAGGTTAAGGCAGGAAGAAGGATTTATCACCTCAGCTAAAATTCCATTAACCATTAACTAAGGGGAGAATCCAGGCTGTAGGAGCTCTCCAGAGTCACAAAAAGAGGGGAAAAATGGGCCCCAACAGAGTTATCCTCTGAAGGGCATGGATATGGCTCCACACAGAGCTAGGCAGAACTGAGAAAATGATTGCCATTTTGAAAACTTTTTGCCTTTATTCTCCCCCCTAATATTCCCATGTTATTACATATTTATAGTTAGTATTTGCAGCTATTTTTACAGCTAGCCTGCAGTTTAAGATAACATGTTTTACTCATGCTTCAGGGATTATAAACTGCTATTKGTTCTCCCAGTTGTGACCAGAAGATTGAGCAACGCAGAAGGAAAGGAAGAAAAATGGAAAAGCTCCAAAAAACTCGATGCCAACAGCCCAAACRCACGTGATAAAATGTAGCAAAACATCTCCAAGCTGTTTTTTTACCCATTCTCYCACGCATCAATTTCGATTAAAACACGGGGGAAAGCAGCACTTGATGGATTTCCCATCTTCTGCCTGTGCAGCATTTCTGGGTGAGAGGTGCTGACATGTCCTGCTGATCAATAATTGCTTTTTGGCAGATGGGCCACGTGGGAGAGATGCAAACACCACAGCACTGCTGGGTATAACACACACAGTGTCAGGCCAAGTGTAGCCAAATTTCTTCAGGGAAAGAACTTTTATTTTTCCTTTTTTTTTTTTT
>NW_026623444.1:988231-995443 GCF_030028575.1 Malurus melanocephalus | reverse complement strand
TTTATTTTGCTAGAAGGCCTGGCAGTTCCTTATTTGTGTAAAAGATAATCTACCTTTCACACCTTGGTTTTTTTTTTTTTTTTTTTAGTTTATTTTGCTAGAAGGCCTGGCAGTTCCTTATTTGTGTAAAAGATAATCTACCTTTCACACCTTGGTGTCTGGATCCTGTGTTTATTSCACTTACCCTCACAAAGCCAGGCAGGCAGCTACTGTCTGCTCCCACTTAACAGCTGGGAGAAGGAAACCAAGTTAGAATGAGTCAAGTCTCAAACACAAATCCATATTCTGAGTGCCACTGAAGCCCCTGCAGGCCCCCATCAGCTGTCATCCATCCCTCTGAAGCTCTTTGCTGTGTGACCTGGAGCCCTCARTTTGAGGAAGGGCAGAGGTTTCCTGCCAGTCCCATCCATCCCAATGCCTTTTTCCTCAGTCAGGCTGAGTTTTTGCAGAAAATCTGATTCAGAAAGTCAGTGAGGTGGGAAATGCTAGCTGGACATGAACAGGGATGAAGACTTCAGTCCACCTGCCCTGTGATTTGTGGCTGTAACTCAAATGTGGATCAATGTGCCAGGATGGTGATTACTCCACAGCTGCAATAGTGCCCATTCTCTTACCAGTGACCTTCCTCAGGACATCTTTATCCTCACATCCAGCGTTTTCTTTATATTCCTACAGAATCCTGAAGATTACAGCTGCAGCCACCTTCCACCCTGCTTTCCTGTGGAAATGAAGCAGCGAGGAGGAGAGAAAGCTCAGAGGATCCCTCAACCCCTGCATGGGAGCTCCTGGGCACTCACAGCCCCTCCTGAGGTGTCCCCAAACCAYCCCCTGATTTCCACTGACATTTGCACAGCCCGTCTGCACACATCACCTCCCAGTGACCATTTCACTTTGAAAKGTGCATTAAACCTGTCCCTGTCACTGGAGCTGCAGAGAGTCCCCAAACCCAGCACGTGACGGGCACAGTTGACTGGCAGCGTGCCAGAGAGGAACAGAGTTGTTGTGCAACTCTTAATTATGGGATTATCAAATAAAAGCCCTTTAGCAGCAAAACAGCCCAACGGAAATGTCACTGTTCAAATTTTCAATTTATTCCTATGACGAGGCATGAAAGGGCACCTTCAGCTCAGTTTTCTGTTTAACTGTTAATACCCTTTATCATGTTATGGTAATTGCTCAGGCCACCAGACAGATATGAAAAACATTTTCCCTTCCTTATGGCTGATGGTGGAATTATGTGCTCTAACAATGGCCTGCAAACAAGATTAGTGTAAGATAGTATGCAAAATTATTTTATTATAATGTGCTTTTTGATCAACTTTGTGCCCAAAYCAGGCTGCTAGGTGCTTTGCCTTCTTAACTAAATTAATTTGGACAGAAAACTGATCAGAAAGAAAAGMTCTGGAGAAATTATGTGCTAAAACAAGATCTGCTTCGATCCTAAAAATATAATAGATAAAGGAAAGRTGGAGAAAGAGGTTCCTTATTGTCAATGAAACTCAGGTTAGGTTTTCCTCCTGTTACATTCCGCAGATAAATCCTTGCACCAAGGTRTGCAAAGAGCTCCTCTCCAGGCCTTTGGAACTCTCTTCTCTTGTCCTCAAAGTGATGCTCACTTGGCTCCGTTAATTCTGGGGTTGTTCTGTGCAGGGYCAGGAGCTGGACTCGATAAACCGATAAACTGTGGGTCTGTTCCAGCTCAGAATATTCTGTGATTCTGTGCAAGGCAGGTCRCTGAGCATTGCCCCTTGCTCATGGGAGGTTCAGTCGGGGTTTGTGGTCAGTCAGCTCTGCCTGCTCAGGGCTTGTGCACCTGAGTTCTCAGTGTCTCCACCCCACAACCTCCCTGGGCCCCTGCCTGACCAGACTCACGCTGATATTTCCTTTTTCTGGTATCTACTCAGAGATTGCAGCATTTCAACATGTGYCCATTGCCTCTTGTCCTGCCATCCTGCATTTCTGAGGAGAATCTGGCTGCATCCTCTGCAACCTTCCATGAGCTATGCCCAGACAGCGACAAATTCCCTTGTGCTGCTGATGCCTAAACTCGGCTACATAAAACAGAGGCCGGACAAAATTCAGAGAATAAAAAGCAGTTCTGTTTATTGCAGGGCCTTCAGGTGCATTCAGGGCAGTCCCACACCCACAATGGACAATGGCTCACGGGTTTTTCACCCTTTCTCACTTTTGTCCATTTGCACATYGGGGCTGAATCCTCCAATTGCAGCTCAGCCAATGCAGTCATTGACTCCAAGTTGGCTYCCCCCAATTCTCTGTTGTTTCCATCTCTTGGGGCCTGGCACAGGGAAGTGTCCTTGAGTTTGTGGCTGCAGAGGAATTGTTTTGTGTAAAAATGGGGGAGCAGTAGCTCAGCACTGTACACTAAAAAATTATGGGAACACAGATACATGAGAAATATAGAAGCTGAAATCCTAAGGCATCACTGGGAATTTTAGTTCTCTTCTGCAGCTCAAACAGTCCCAGCTCACCCTGACTCTTCTTGCACATCCTGTGCTTCAGCCCACTGACCATTTTGGTGGCCCTGTGCTGGACTTTCTCCTGAAAGTCCCTGCCTTGTACTGGGAGCTCCAAAGTGGACACAGCCCTTGAGGTGTGTCCTCACCAGTGCTGAGCCCCTTGTCCTTGTCCTTCTAAATCACAGCCCAGTGCAGCGACTGCTYCCACAGTGGGGATTTCTATTTCTCTCCATCCCCTTGCCCTGGTCATTAATAAAGGTTTTACACACCCCTGGTGTGGGTATTGATCCCCCAGGCTGTTGGTGACKGGTCATGGCTGGATTTTGGAACACTGATGGTTCACAAACAATGMTCTGAGCCCAGCAGCCCAGCCAGTTTTCCACCCATCTTATAATCCCTTTATCCAGCCCGTATCTCCCTAGTTTGGCAATAAAGATGTTGAAGGAAACTCTGTGAAAGGCCTTGCTAGAGTTTAGGAATACGATGTCCCCTTCCCTCCCTTCTTACACAAAGCTGGTTGTGCCATCACAGGAAGTGTTCAGCTGGAGGGTCACAATCAGCCCTTGGTAAATCCATCTTGGCTGCTCCAAATCATCTTCTTGTCCTTCCTGTGCCTGGGAATGGTTGTCAGGARTGTTTGTTGTGTGTCAGGATGGAGCTGATCCCCTAATCCCCAGATCCTCCTTGTCCTTCCCAAAGATGGGTGTTTTGTGTGGCTTTTCCCGGTCATCAGGAGCCGCAGTGTGAGGAATGACAGTGGCCCTGCAGTGACCAAGGCCACTCCCCAGCCCCCAGTGCCTCCCATGGGCTTGGCTGTGGCTAATGAGCCCTGGCTTCACTCACTCTGAGTTCTCTGCGTTTGGTTTTGGTCTCGTGAGAGGCTCAGACACCTGAAGGGCCAGAGGACCAACCTGAGCAGTGACAAACCAGACGAAAAGTGTCACTGAGCACCTCAGCCTGTTTTTTGTTAGGCATGGGGTCCCCAACCCCAGGACATCTTCCTGAGCTTTCATTTCACTGCAAAATGCACTGAAAGGAAGAGTTCTTGTGGTCCTTCACATCCTTTGCTGGATTCAGCTCCAGATGAGCTCTGTTTTCCCAGCCACATCCCTGCATGTTCTGCAATGCCTTGGGGCACCATCAGGTGCTCTGTCCCTGCTTTCTCCTTCCGTGTGCTCCCTTTTCTTTTTCTATTTTCTCTTAGAACTGAGATCCCTCCCTTTTTTTTCTGTTTTTTCTTAGAACTGACATCCCTATACCAAGATTTACAGCTTTAAACTATTTTACATAAACATTCCACTGCAAATTCGCGCAGTCAATAGGTCCTTTTCATCCCAAGTTCCAGTAGAAGTAAAGTTTTTTGATTTTTTTCCCCTCATTCAGTTTCTGATTGCCTCCCATCTTAATTTAATTCTATTATTTTTAGCTCATGTCTTCATTTTATTTAAGCCTCTTAATATCATCTCTCCCCTCAATGTTTTGCTCCAAATAAATCCTTCTATAACTGCATTGCCTCTAATTGGTTATCCTTGGGGTTAATTTCTTTTGCTTTCCAACAATATGAATTTGCTAAATTTAACTACAAACATCAGTATTAATAAAAATATTTTTTTAAAGCTTGTGGTGCTGTCCAGTTTAAAGCTTGTCCAGTCTGATAAGTTTTTACCAGTTGTGTTCTTGCTACATAATTGTAATTTAGTGTATTTACTCCTGTAACTTTTGCATTTTGGCTTTWAAATCCTAGAGAGTTTTTGAACATGTTGCTGAATGCAGATTTTGGGGGAAACAGGAGGTTAAAGTCAGACCTCCTCTACCCCAAATCTCATTTCACTTTTCTCTCACACACACACCCCCATAAAATAAAGCAAAATCTCTCCTTCCACTCTGGCCTACAGTTATTATTCTGACGCCTGTGATTCATTCAGTTTACTCAAGCAACAGCRTGCACATGCATTTGAAATGTAAATGTATTAATCTTATTAATCTAAACCCTATTGCTTATAATTTATGGATTCATGGCCAAACAAAGGATCTACAACAAAGCACTGGGAATAGGCACTGTACTTTATGCATACAGTTTCACTTTCAAAGAACAACAACAAAAGAAAAACTGAATAATGAGTAATAAAATTCRCACCTCTTGCTGTCATTTTGGTCATTAATTTTTATTTACTTTTCAGAAGTTAGGTGGAGGCAAACCCACATACTTTCATCCTTTCAATTTTCTTCTTCATATTAAATATATTATGTATATTTTTCTTCAACTTTATGCTGTAGAAAAGCTCTTTCACTAAATAGTATTGAACAATTAGAATAGCAAAATCTTTTCCACATACTTTTTTTCCTCAGAAATGGGAGTCTGTCTATGTGTCTGCTTAGATATCTATCTGGGATTCAAATATACAAGTATTTTGTCCTTTCTCCAGCACTTTTTCATGTTTAGTAAAACAACTGACTTTTTTTTTTTTTTTAATACCTTTTCAGTTTTTAAAACTTTCTGCACTTTATGCAAACCTGAATACTGGTAAGTCAAAAGAAAAAGAAATAAATAGTAGTGAGGAAAAAATGGAGAAAATTCCCATGGAATTTATTTAAATATTTAGGAATTAACTAAGTGATATGAAAAAGATTACATTTCCTAATTATCCAGGTTTTGAGTTAAATTTGGCTTTCTGAAGTCCTGTTCCTGAAAGCTGAATCAATCTTAAGGATTTTGACCAGAAAACGAAGGGGGAGGGGAGAAAAAAATAAATGAAACTGRAATTCTTTGCTTTGCAAGTTATGTTCTGCCTTGTTACACTGATTACACTTTTCTGACAATACTTAAATTTCACAAGTAGCCTGAATTTTTGGTTATGTATTTAATTAGGCAGTGTCTGCCCCAACTCATTAGCCACAGAGTCACAGAACCATCCAGGCTGGGAGATACAGAGGGATATTCCTGTCCCAGGGGGTCTGGATGAGTTTGGGAAGTGGGACCACGAGAACCTCATGAGGTTCAGCAGGGCCAAGAGCTGCACCTGGGATGGGGCATTTGCAGAATCATGGAATCATCCAGGCTGGAAGACACTTCCAAAACCATCCAGTCCTACAATCAGCCCTAAACCACATCCCAAAGTGCCACATCCGTACTCCTCATCAGCATTCCAGCAGTGATTCCCTGTGTCTTTCACAGGGGTTTTGTTTGGAGCACCAGTGAATTTTTGCAGATGTTCAACGGATTTGAGCACAGCATTTATCCYGAGCTCCAGTTCAAGCAAGATCCCATCACACCAGGAAGATCTCCCAGTTCCAGTCAGAGGAATGTCTGGGACCTTATCTATGATGGGGAAATCTTGCTGTGCTGGGAAGCAGAGGGCTGTGCAGGCTCCCTTTCCTGCCCCCTCCATCCCCACCCAGCACAGGGGGGTGTCCTGATGGAGCCCCCAGCAMGGGCCCGAGTTTTCCCCCAGCAATTTCAGTTCTGGAAACAGCCCTGGCCACATCACAGGTTTTAASTGCACTTCACCTGTGGTGCAATCAAGGGCAAAAATGCGCCTTTGCAATCCTAAACTTGTGCTTTTAGGCAAGATGTTCCAGCAGATTAACTGCAGGAGGAAAGGGTGCGCTATAAAGTGTTCATGCTTGTCCTGGCTGAGCTATGTAAGGTCAGCCTTTGCTGATAAGGATGAGGATACACCGTATTCCTTTAAAAATGGATAAATATGAATGTGGATAATTTATGAATAAATAAAAGGGATTTCAAAGGAGCTGGCTGCTGYAGTTTGTTTTCAATGCAATCAATGCTGTCATTTTGGGACAGTCTATGAGAAGCTGAATGCTCATTGCAGTTTATWGCTGTTCATACAAATAATCTCTAAGATTTAATACTAAAATAATGTTATGTAATTACAAAAATGGACTTGGCATATGTTCATAACAAAATGCAGATGAAGAGGGTTTTCAAAACCTCTCTCCTATTGACATCACACTCAGAGAGAAGCTTTCCCCTTTCTTTTGTAGTTGTAGGCAGGGTTTTATTATGGAATTATACTTTTAGAGGGGACAGAATGGAGCAATTGTCTCGTAAATTTAAAATCAGGAAAGCACATCAGGAAGGGAAACAGTTGGGTCAAAAGAGGAGGAAATTGGACAGTTCTGTGTTGTTTTTGCTGCAAAAGCAGAAGATGGATGAGGCAAGTCCTGCCAGCACATCTCAGCCTCGGTTACTGCGACCAGAACAGCTCCTTTCTGAGGGATGCACGACCTTAAAAAAACCCCAAAGAACCGAAGTGATGCAGTGGTACACACTGTCCTGGCATCTCACACTCCAGACAAAATTATCTGAGGAAAACTGACACAAWGCAGTGTCCTGCCACCTTATGTTCAGCAGAACAGGTGAGACACGCACGAAAGAACACACATTAACTTTGGACTCACTTTAATCCACATAAAAACAAAACCAAAAAAAAAACAGCTGAAAAACCCCAGCCAAAACCAAGGGGAAAAAAATCCATCATGGGACACAAAATCACATCTTTGTGTTTGTTTCTCACGTAGCTTCACTGGAACGAGTCTTTCAGGTCGTCTCTTGGCAGACTGTTTGATGCAATAGCCCAYTAAATGTTTTTCATCTTGTTTTTCCCTTGGTGACTGCACTTCCAGTATGAAAAGCCTGTTCCATCTGCCTGCCCTTTTGATGCTGATAGAGCCARGCTGCCTCCCCAGCAGCATATCTGCCCATCAGTCAGTCTCT
>NW_026623444.1:978520-987862 GCF_030028575.1 Malurus melanocephalus | reverse complement strand
GTTTTTTTGCAGTAGCATCATTCATGGAGCCTGTCAGTGCAGCTGTGAAAGGCAGCACAACGTGAGATGGACCATCCATGGGGAAAAAGAGGAATTTACCTGCCTCTTTATCCTGAAGAACTGGACTTTAAACTTCATGAATGCCCTGAAAAACACCAGGCTGCACCTGAGAATTCCCTCCAAGAGAGCTCAGGCTCWGCTGTGGGTCTCTGCACGCTGAACAGCACCTGTGAGGAGAAGAATTTCAGACATTCTCCTAATTAAAACAAGGATCATTATGTACCTGAGCTTTCCCAGGCATTTTAGGAACTTCTTAGGACAGACCTGAATTAATGTCAAGGTGTCATGAGGTACTGGCATTCCTGAAGAACACGGAAAAGCCAGCCCAGGGCTGAATGAGRATTGTTCTCAGGCTGAACACAGCTCTTAATTTCTGGAAATACTTCTCAAAAAGCCTCGGGGGCTTTACATTCTGTGTCTCAGAGCTTTCCTGGGCGCAGYCATAAAAACTTTGGCAGGGGTTTCACACAAGCACAGCCAGTGCTCTGTGTGCACCAGGAAGGAGAAGCAGCTCCTTCTTGATTTGGAGTGGATTTATAGCCCTGAACAGCTCGTCTGTTTTCTTTTCCCAGGCAAGGTTACAATAGGAGACATCAGATATTTGGCAGAGATTTTTCGTGCTCACTTTTGGGAGGAATAGGTTAAAAATGGGTTAAAACTGGGTTAAAAACGGGTTAAAAACCCTCCTGGAGGAGAGCTGTAAATCAGCCCCAGTGACCTTGATAAGCCCGTGCAAACAGCAGCCCAGAGATCCCCTGGCACGGGCAGGGTTTAACAAAGTCTGTGCCTCCTGTGAGCCTCTGCTTTGGGGATCCCCTACTTGGAGTGGAAATTCATTTCTTCCTTGTRCTCTGGCTGTAAATTTGTGGGTATTTGTGGTTATTCTTGGTTATTCTGGCTGCCTGCCTGTGCTGACTCACACAAACACAAACCCTTGAGATGCCATAAACCTGGGGACCACACAAGGGTAGGGGGAACCTCCAAATTCCAGGTTTAAGGTCTTGATTCTGTGTTTAAAATCTCGATTTAAGGTTTAAGATCTCGATTTCAGGTTTAAGCTCTCAATTGCAGGTTTAAGTTCTCAATTGCAGATTTAAGTTCCTGATTTCAGTTTAAGCTCTGGATTCCAGGTTTAAGATCTCAATTTTGGGTTTAAGATTTTGATTTAAGGTTTAAGCTCTTGATTTCAGGTTTAAGCTCCTGATTTCAAGTTTAAGCTCCTGATTTCAGGTTTAAACTCCTGATTCCAGGTTTAAACTCCTGATTCCAGGTTTAAACTCCTGATTCCAGGTTTAAACTCTCGATTTCAGGTTTAAGCTTTCGATTCCAGGTTTAAACTCTCGATTCCAGGTTTAAACTGTTGATTCCAGGTTTAACACATACCTAACCCTAAGCTCTTCCATGACATTTCCACTGGCTAAACCAGACTTTTTACAGCTCTGCCAGGCCTACCACCGGCCTTTGAAAAAACCTCAATGCCTGTTGGTGGAAACTTCTATTAAAGGCTTATTTTTGTTTGTTTTGACAAACATTCCTTGGGGGTGAATCCCATCGAAGCCTGTGCCATTTCCTAGCACGTTTAGCAGCAGTGATGCCATTGCTACACTTTGTGCCCCTCTGACTCCTTTCAATATATATTTTATAGCTCAGCCAAAGCACCCAGAACTCGTGGGTGGCAGCCAATCCACCCGGGTGGCTCAGCTGGGAGGCTTTTGTGTGCTCCGTGCCAAAGCCAGGGGGGAAAATCAAGTTTCTGATCCATAACCCCACTAGACAATAGTCTCAATGGAAGGTAATTTGCAACTGCTCTGCTCCCAGGGGGCAGAAATAGTGGCCTGAGAACAGAACAGGATGTGCYGTGAGGACTGAGTATTATGCACAAGTTAAAGTACATTTCGAGTCCTCTCTGGAACGCTTGTTCCTTCCTGGGACTTCAGGGGACACCCACAATTAGGAGGTAAATCCTGACAGCCTGGAGAGCACAGCCTAAAAATGCATCAGCACTCTTGTGGACACTTGGCAAAAAAAAAAAAAAAATTAAAGAAGAGAGAGTCTAAAAAGCATCAGAGTGAAATCAGGGCGCCTCAACTTTTCATCCTTTTTTGTCCCTAAAGACACACGTCTTGCACAGCTGCTCCTCTGCTCTGAGGCCCTGCAATTTCATGCTATGGAATGAATGTTTTTCTCTGAAGCTGACCAGGACCCTTCTATTTTCTCAAAGTCACACCAAAAAATAGCTTTCTTGCAGGTTTTAAACCAATCTGTGTCTAATCTCCTGCTGTGAAGGGAGACTCAATCTTTCAGGCACCTCTGAGAGAGATGCAATTTTTCTTCTAAGCCTTCTCATGTCCACTTTCCTTTTATTCAGGCGATGGGGGAGCAGTTGGGACATCTCTCTGAAAAAATCCCAGTGTTATGGGTGTAACCCCATAACAGGCCACTTCCCTCTCATGTTCAGTTTTAGTTTGGGTGGATGATGAGCACAACAGCACCCACAAAACGGTTTCAGGGATGTTTCACAGGACTGATCCCTTCTGCCCTGGGTCACTGGGTGTCCCCAGGATTGTCCCTCTCTCACAAGACAGCAGGCTAACCTTGGAGTAGTTTCTGCTAGCCTGCTTTCCTGCAGAAGGGAGGACCTGAAGAGGCTGTTAAAGGGTTATTGCTGCTCCTTTTGGGAGCTTTTAGGGGCTGATGGATGCATCTCCTTGCAGAAACTCCGGCATTGGGTTCTCCTGTTCTCATGCAAATTGTGAAATTTCACCTCAGACAAAACCTGCTGCTCTTGCCCCATTCGGAGCCTGACAAACAGCCCGATCTCCCATCGAGGTAAAGAGTCAAGGCTACAGCTTTTGCAGCCCTATCCCGCAGCTCTATAATTTTTGGACTGGTCACGTTTGTTCGAATTAGGGACGATCTGCCTGCTCTGGGTGCGGGATGCAGGAGACCCAGTGGCCTCCTTTAAACCCTTCATTCCGAGTGTTTGAAGGTCAATCAGTGTGTGCTGATGAARTGACTCACGGGCTCATTTGTCACCCTTTGCATATCTAAGGCAAAAATTCCAAGTGTTCTCAGACAGGGATCAAGCAAGGGCTGAAGTCCAGGCGCGCTCCGGAATTGGCGGCTCCAAACCTGCCTTTCTGGGGCAGGTAATGCGATGCTAAAATCTGGATATTTTGTGAATTCTCTGCCTTAAAATCTTCTCACATTTCCCATCACCTAGAAGGGTAACATCCTCTCTGAGTCTCAACTCYTTATCTCTGCAAAGATACCCGGAAAATCGTATTTTCTGGGTGTAATCTCACAGTTCTTATTTTAAGTGTAATCCACTATTAAAGGATTGTATATTGACTAGACTTTTCTGACAAATCGGTCTGGTGCCARGAACACGAACTTTATAGCAGGATAACTTTAAATAAGAGAGTTATTTTGTATTTATAAGCTGCAGGAAAAATACATTAAACCCACCCAAATGCTGCCAACATCTACGACATGCTCAGTGGTGAGGTGCCCACCTTGTGCTGCTCTTTGAGGGATTTTTAGGCTATCCAAGCTGGGAATTATTGTTTCCCAAGCCCTGAACCTTCACGTGTTCACCAGCTGACCCTCTCAGCCCCGATAAGGCAATCGCCCTCGGGAATGAGCCTGGAGAGCTCAGGAAGGGGCAGGACCCTTGCATCACCCTGAGCAGGAATCTGAAGTTATAAACTCTCTCTGACACTTCAGCCAGCTCAAGAAGAGGTTAACTCCTCGTTTTCACATAMCAGGCACCTGGCAGCTGTGCTCAAAGGTGTGGAAATCCTCTTTATCCGGCTGGAGCAGTTCAGCAGAACCAATTCAGGGGAATTGGGGGCAGAGGTTTGTTCGGTCTTGAAAAACAGAAACTAAAACACGATCATGATTTCATTAATGTGCAGTTAATATTAACAGTTGTTACATGTACACAGACACGAGCAGAAACTAYAAAACCAGAACCATAAATAAAGGGGCAGAATAAAGGAAAATTTAAAAAATAAATCATAATGTTCCTTCCTCAAAATCATATAGGGGAGGATGATCTTGAAGTAGACTTTAAAAAATAAGACAGGGAATGAAAATATAACTCCCCCAAAACAAATACAACTCAGTTGGTTCAGATACTCGTCATCTGTTAGGCAGCAATGGAAGAGCAAAAAAAAGTGGCAGAATAAAATAAAATAAAATAAAATAAAATAAAATAAAATAAAATAAAATAAAATAAAATAAAATAAAATAAAATAAAATAAAATAATAAAACCCCTGACTACAGACACAACATGTTCATAAAATTAGCTATCAGTTGGTCAATGTCAGTTACCTGGCTTCCATTTATGCCATCCATTCTTTATTTTTTTCCTTCAAAACCTGCCCACACAGATAACAAGATAATCAGTTTTTTGCAATGACCTACCCGACCAATTAGTAACAGAGTTATAATGTTAAGATCTAAAGCACAGGCTCTGTCAGTTTTAGATTTTCATGGAAATACCGATTTGTTAAGGATATTCTCTACGATGCCCATGCAATGCTCTCACGTGGTTTTCACTGCAGCTGCACTTTGAGCAGTTTTATGTGCTGCAGCAGTGAAGATGCCAGCCCTGGCTGGTATTTATGAGCACTGTTGCTGTTATCCACACAGAAACATTTCAGAAAACAGGTCCATCACCAGCAGGAACTTGTATTAGCCGGCTTGCAGTCCTTTCCCAGGGTGGGTTCAAATTACCTTCAAAAAATTACTCACCAGGTGCTCGTGCAGGAGTCTGATGATCAATGTCCAACCAATCCCAGAGAAGACAAACACTTCCAGCTAATTTCTTTCAGCTTCACGTGAAGCTTTGGTATCTCTCAGTGTGGTTGGAATTTGATCACAAAAGATATCTATCTATGAGGAAAAAAAAATTGGTTAACCTAGCACAGGAATTTCCTCTTAAAAATGTACATGCTTAACTACAAAGTATTGGTAATTAGATGAAGTTTGAATTAAAGCATCAATTTTTCACCTCTTAGAGGAAAACTGTAATGCCATAGCTCTTGTTGACCAGAAAGGATCTGTTTTCTTGTGCCACCTTCTCTAAAGATAAGAAGTATTTTAGTTTTATTTGTCCCTTCAAACACAAGGATTCTTTACACAGGCAGCAGGCAAGCAAACACATTCTTTCTTGAGGAATTAAAGCAGCCGCTGAACCACAATAAAGAGGAATTCAGACCTAAATTAAGACTGATGAAGTAAGATTTTAGTTATTAACGAGAAAAATGCAGTAAGAGTGACGAGTGTGTGACATCCTACTACAAGTTAATAATTTTTATCCCAAGACATGGAAGAGTRGTAACTGTGATTCAGGAATAATTTCAGAAATCATCATTCTTCCTCCACTTGAAATTATATTCACAGTGCAAATAGTGCTTTCTTGAGCCACTTCAGTTAAAATTCAAAAGAAAGRCTGAGTAAAGTAACAGAACATATCAGAATCCAACTGTAAAATCCTGCCTTAGTCAAAGTCGTCTTGTGAAAAGTTTTGGACAACACATTTGGCTGCTTCCATGGCAAGCACAGGTCCCTGAGAACTGCACATGTGAACAGCACTTTCTCATAATCACAGTTAAATATATTTTTTTCTTAAATTAATCCCTGGCTTGCTGAAGAACATAAACAGATGAAACTGAGCTGCATTTTTCCTCCTTTATAACCTGCCTGATCCAATGAGCTGCATCAGTGTTTTGTTGGTGACCAATCAACGATCTACAGCTTTCTGACTTCATCTGCTCCATTTATCACGGAATTAAAACAATGTCCAATTGTTGATAAAAATCAAGTGCTTTTATACCTGCTGCAGGAGCAGGCCATAAAAGCTGAATATAAAGAGGACACTTCGTTGTTACCCTTTTATAACAGGTTAATCAACAAGTCTCCAAGCACTTTTACAAATATTTGGTTAAATGTGAATATAGCTGTTCTCCTCCTGAATATTGCATACCATTAATTCCCTTTTGCAGAGTGGGAAATGCAGGCAGATGCAAACAAATTTGCTGAAGTTATACARCAGATCTGGAGCTGAACTAGCATGGAAAGAGAAAAAAAMCAAACCYTTCTCTTCATTATTCAGACAAACAAAAGGCGATTCTTTTCAGATAGGGTTTATCTCTGGTTATCTTATGCAGCTATTTAGAAAATTCAGCTGTTTAAAAAGTCTTGTTATTTTTTTTCTATCTTTCACAGAATTATTACCAAATAAATGAAAAACAGTGATCTTCCAGGAGCTATAGAAAATAAGGTGGTTTTTTTTTTTTTAATATAAGATGGCATAGTTAACATTCAGCATTAAAAAAACTTAGAATTAAATGATCCATTGAGAAAATATGGCTCCATTAAATCAAAGTTAATTTTGTCCAAGATTACATCCAAAACATAATTTTTTGTTTCTAATTCAGAAAAAAAGTCTATTTTAAGATTTATTGTGGTTTGTTTGTTTTTATTTTACCAATCAGTATTTTTCTGTGTGCATCAGGAAGACTAAATATATTTGATTCTAATTGATATTGAAAYACAGTTCTTTCAGTGGTTGTTTAAAGCCAATCACTAAGAAGTGAGTAATTTTTCTTTTGCAACTTCATATGAAACAAAACATTTTTGAAATGTTAAGTTAAAATTGATTTGTGTTGTTTCTTTTTATGAGAACGGTGACATCATTCTGCACTGAAACTCAGATTTACTGATGCATTTTAGTTGCTTCAGACCAGGCTGGCATATGAGTAACTAAAAACCTGGTTTAATTGGCTGAGCAGTTTGGATTTGTGGCTGCTTTGTGCTACAAGTGTGAGACAAAGCTAAACTATCAGCTCTGAGGAAAAAAAAATGTCCCAAGTATCAGGAAAATATCATACAATAAATGAAAGTTGCCATTTAATTTCTATGCCATAAGGGTAGAATTATTTTAATGTGGATAACAGGTCAAATTTGTAGGTCAAATTCTCTTCTGATAAGGGAAAATGCAGCTGTATTTACATGATACACCCAGAAAAATCCAACAAAGARCAAGTATTTGAATTTTTATTTTCTCTTGTTATACAGTAACAGAGAAGAAATCCACTGAAACAACATGCACCTAAAGTGAAGGTCACTTATTATTCCTGTCTTCCCTCTGAGAGACAGCAAAGAATTTAATAATTCTGAGGTGTTGCCTCTATAGTAGAAAACTAAATTGGAAGGAAAGAAGGMAAAAATTGAAATGGAGAACCAAGAAGAGTGTGGGCAGTTTTTAGGGTTTCAATCTCTGTGGGGTTCAAACTCTTAAAATATTTTCTGAAAGCCTGGAAAAGAAGTGAGAATGTTCACAAGGACACACCTTTCTAATCTGCACGCCCATGAGACCCTCTCCTGTTTCCCAGATAACAGGGTAATTGGTTTAAGCAGTTATGTTTTTTCAGTTAATACCTGAACAAAGGACCACCTTCTGCTTCATTCAACAGCTGGAATAATAATAATAAAAAAAARGATTTTATTTGAAGATGTCTGCCCCATTTATCTTGATTTTCAACTCTACCTGCAGCAGGTAAATTTATGTGTGTGTACTCATGGTAATACCAGCCAGATGCAAATGTGCTTCCAAAGTCAACATACATTGAGTTTGAGCTTGGTTATTAAATGACTAATTATGTTCCCAGGTTTGRTGTAGTTTTATGGGTGAGTGGGTAACTGCAATTTCTGTCAACCACAAAGATCTTGCGTGGTACCAAGGGAAGAAAAAATGCATAGAGCACACCATCATTTGAATATTGGTGGTTTTTTCCCCCCACTTGTGGGCTTTAACACTCAAAATTCCCTGGAGATGGCTCCAGTTGGAATGGTAAAAGGAAGTCTTGTGCTGTAATCCCAAAGTGTCAAGGGCAAGCTCACCCTGAGGTGTTTGGAGTAGGTGCTCGGATGTTTGGCTTTAGGGAGGCTTTATCTCCCACTGCCCCGGGGTTTTGATTAAACRCAGGCAAAAATCAGAAGTGCAAGGGAGCATATGGCAAGTTGGGCATTAACCGARTGGGAAATGAGCTGTGTTGACAAAGTGCCTGCAGAAACAAAGGGAATTGTGACAAATGACCTCATTGTGGTCTTGGGAAAGCCAGGGGCAGCTACGAGAGGCAGGTACCGATCTCTTCACTCTCGTGACCGGTGGAACTTCAGGAAGCTGAGGCTGGAGGTTTAGGGTGGATATCAGGGAAAGGTTTTTCACCCAGAGGGTGGTTGGGCACTGAACRGGCTCGCCAGGGAGTAGTCACGGCCCCAGGGCTGCCAGAGCTCCAGGAAGGTTTGGGGAAGGCTCTCAGGGACARGGTGGGATTTTTGGGATGTCCTGTGGAGACCCAGGGGTTGGACTCAGTGATCKTTGTGGRTCCCTTCYAGCTCAGGATATTCTGTGATTCTYTAAATGGGTGGGCGGAGCTCCCTGATAGGACAGGGCTGAGGAGGTGCCATAGGAAGCCAAAGGTATCCGTGGTAAGATGTGCAATGTGAGTTATGCCAGGCACCTAAAAAGAGCCGTTTATTCATCMGTTTATTCAGCCGTTTATTTATTCAGATGCTGAGCACCAGTCTGTGCAAAGGTTCTCTTGCATGAAACCAAAAGAACCAAAAGAAAACATCCAAACATTGCTTTGCTGCACAAATATGAAGAAGTGATTTGCTAAGCATTTAACTTATTAATAGCTTTTTATATTAATAATATTAATAATATTGTTTTTATAATTAATAATATTGTTAATATTTGAGTGTGATACAGGTGTTTGGAGCAGTTGCTGAGACGCACAGCGTTAGGCTGGGTCACGGTGAAGCTCTCCACACCCYGAATTCTGGGCAGACACCCCTGGGCTACCCGGCAAAATCACATCCCTCTCCAGCAGACCCTGCCTGCTCCTCCCAAAACGCGCAGCCACTCGGAAAAACCAAACCCTGCCCTGCTCTCTCCTTTAGAGATTGTTTATAACCCGTTAATAAAACGAACGCTCCGCATCCCGCTCAGCCGAAGCCAGCTCTGCGCGATTTAAAACACAATTACACGCTCACGGGGCTATTTCGGGTGAGATATCAGGGCCACGGGCTCAGTCCTAAAGCAGGGAAGACAAGCTGAACAGACCAGGCAGCTTCTGGTGCCAAGAGGAGGCAATGACCCCCTCCCCAGCGCCGCCGCTCCAGCTCTCCTGTTCCTCTGACCTTTGTTAGCGAGCTGAGTTAACCTTGGGGAATATTAACCCAGGGAAAGAAAAAAGAAAAAAAAA
>NW_026623444.1:956432-978425 GCF_030028575.1 Malurus melanocephalus | reverse complement strand
AGATACCAGCAGCCAGGAAAGAGGGAATAACCGGGGAAAAGAGAGAGGGAATGCGCTGTTCACTGACCAGCTCAGCCCCCTCTGAGAAGAAAAGGTGTTAACAGCGGTGATCACCGAGCTGCTGGCTTGTGCCCAGATCTTCWAGGCTGTAACTAAGCAGAGTTCCATTCATTTTAACCCGGCTGCCCTGAATCTTCCCCCTCAGCAGGTCTGGTGTTGTTTCCAAGCGCACAAAGCAACGCCAGGTCCTCGAAAGGGTTTTTAACTCCCCTGGCAGAGCAGCACAGCGCATTTGTTACCTGCTGCCCTGTGTTTCTGCCCAATTCCTGCTTGTAGCACCTGAATTGATGTCACACMGTACAGGTGGCTACTTACAGACTGACAGGAACCAGTCTGTAGTTTTTATATCTCTCTTTTTATCCGTAGCAATCGTGCGTGACATTTGAACAAATCCAAACCAAGTGCAAGGATATTCTAAACACAAAAAAATACAGTTTTTAAATTATAAGTTATTAGGTTATAATATATGTCTTGAGAGAGGAACAAGACACCAGTACAGGAGCACACGACCTCCAAACAACTTTTAAATAAAAAATACGTGAATTTGCAAATAATAKAAATATTTATCTTCTCTTGTAGATCAGAACAGATCTGGAGGGATTTCTTCTTGTGAGCACTAATGACAACTAATAATTTGCAGGGACTTTTTTCTGCATCTTGGTAAGGAAATTTAACGGGGAAATCTTATGACCAGGCACCCTTCTTCAAACCTAAAATATCTCTCACCTCTGAATGTTATCTCTTGCTGTAGATTAAAGACAAGGACATGCCACAGAGGTGKGCACGTTAGATAACCACAGAGGGTGACAATGCGATGTTTTGGTTGTGTCTTGGGATTATATTACCTTTTCGGGTAAAAATTTGCAAAAATTTTTGAAATTTGAGATAAATTTCCTACAATTGAATCCATACTGGAAAACTGATGAATCTCACTGATTCCTTTTGGGAGCTCAGCAGCAGAAGGAGCCCCCAAAACAGTGCAGCTGAAAAACCTAAACTAAAGATGTTTTAGACAATACRCATTAAGTTTTTATCTAAAGGGTCGGAAGATTCATAGCTCTCTTTAAATAAACACACAGAGCTGGAAAAATACTGAAGGTAMGATCTTGGTGAGCTTGATACAATTTCTTGATATGCATTTGGAAATACAAACAAATTCCAGACACTTGCATGCCAAACGYGTGTACTTTGCCTTATCTGCAGTCTCCACACAGAGATGTTAAGCGTAATATGCAGCAATATTGCAACTAAATTGGCGCTGTTCTTAACAGTGAGTGGAATATCTTCATTTGCCGACTTACTTTTCCAGTACTACCCTGAAGTTCTAGGATATGAGTGGATTTTTTTTTTTTTTTTTTTTTTTTGGCCGTGGAGCTGAGCTTTGGCAGAGAAAAATCTCTCCTCACTGTAGGTCTGCTCTACAGGAGGCACAAGTCACCGGAGCTTTGTGAGTAACGCGGCCACTGAGGTAGCAGTAATTTTCCAGAGCGCCCCGTTATTAAATGACCCTAAAAAAGGGCAAAGAAAACGGAAGTCATTTGCCCCGGCCGGTATTTTACCAGCAGCCTTTATCAGGTGCTGACCTGCCCTGTTCAGGGAAGTGTTGTGACTCCCTGTTTGCCTGCGACACCCTGAAACGGAGGCCAGCAGGGGCCAATGGGCGAGTTAAAATACAGGGCAGARCCAGGGCACGCTGGGCTGGAGCAGCAGAAGCCAAACGCGGGGGTTTTACAGGGCGAGTGCTCCGTCACCGCATCCCCCCGGGGCTGCCCCTTGCCGGGCTCCCTTCGCTTCCTCCGGCTCGCTGCTTTCGCAAACCCCCGCGGGAGGAGSAGGAGGGCTGGGGGCACGGGGAGAAGGATCCCCAGGCTGGGGAAGGGAGGGACAGAGCCGACAGAGCCGCCCCGGGGTCGGTAGCCGCCGGTGCCTCGGGGCGAGCGAGGCGGGCGCGGGGAGCGCCGGGTCCCGCCCGCCGCGGGAGGAAGGGGCCGGGCGGCGCATCCACCTGCGGCACCTGCCCCTGCCCTGCCCCGCWCCGAGACTCCTCCCCGGCCGCACCGCCCGCTCCCGGCTCCCTCCGCCGCCTTCCATCCCCTCCCGAGCCGGCCCGGGCCGCTCCGGCAGCCCCAGGTGAGCGCTGCGCTTCCCCTTCCCCTCGGGAACCACCGGGAAGGGAGCGGAGGGTGGGATCGCCATCCCGGCCGCTGCTGGTTTTGCCTTTTCTCTCTGATCTGGGGGATGAGGAGGGACCCCGGCGGAGCCTGGGAAGCCCCATCCCACGGGGGTAGGAGGCGCCGGATGATTGAGAACCAAGAGGGGAGGTAGCTCGCCCCTCTCCGCGGCTTTTCCCCCTCTTTCCCCGCTCGCCCCTTCTCCTCAGCCGTTTCTCCAGCGGTAGATGCAGCGTGATAAACTTGCGCTTCCCCGCGGGCCGGCGGGTAAGGAAACCGGGAGAACGTGGATGGGGCAGCCGGGATAGCCGGGAGCCAAAGTTACTCGGAGGAAGGAGGTGGAAGGGGAATCCGGGAGCCAAAGTTACCCGGAGGAAGGAGGTGGGTGGAACGGTGCCGTGGATTCAGTGTAACTGAGTGGTCCGAGGGTGCCGTGGATTCAGTGATAACTGAGCGGTCCGAGGGTGCCGTGGATTCAGTGATAACTGAGCGGTCCGAGGGTGCCGTGGATTCAGTGAGAAGGAGCAGGGGGAAGGTGCGGAGGGCTCAGCCAGCGCCGGCCCTCCCCGCACCGCTCCAGGTGGAGCTTGTCCATCTCTTGCTTTGGTGATGAAGGGTAAAAGATTGGGCAACTTCTTCAAGGTCACTGAGCGAACAGTCACTCATAGAGTAAACCAGAAAAACGTCGAGTTCTGGGGCCTCTTCAATGTGTATTCATGCTTTATTGATTGATTTATTTATTTTGCAAAAGCACTGATTTCTGGTGAGAGTTGGCGCAGCTTGGTCAGGTGGTTTAAGAAGAACTTTTGGGAGAGCTGTGGCATTGTAACTTCTGGGCCAAAGCTTTGCTCGCTGAAATGAATCCAGTCCACACCGCCCCGCAGGTGGCTTTATGTTCATTGCTTACCTGGACTCGAATCTCAGCCTCAGCTTCCTGGGTGGGTGGGTGTTTATGAGTTTAAGGGACAATTCTCACACTGAGCCTTTGTCCTAAGTGGCTCTGTTTACTCTGAGTGACACAAAAGTCTCTGGGGCTTTAGAAAGAGCCGAAGGAAGGAGCGTGGATTATTTGCATCATTTAGGGCAATATTGGGTGGGAAAGAGGTGGATGTTGTGTGTGGCACATATCAATGAACTGGAAAAATGGCAAGTTGTGGCTTTTACCTACAGGTGTAAATGTACAACCAAAAGACAYGTAGATTAAGATAAATTTTGATGTCTAAGTAGGACTTGATGTGCCTTTTTGTCCTTCWTTCTTTCCTTCTTACCCTGTTAACATTACTGGTTCATAGACAGCCAGCCTAGAGCGTCTCTATCACAGTAGCCTATGGAAATAAGTCGGAACTACGTTCCTGGATGTTGATGGAAAAACAAAGCAACACATTATTCTGGGATGCTGGTCAAAACATTTGTCTTGGAGTCACCAGTCCTGAAGATATGGGCTTTTCCYCTTGTGCCAGTCTGGGACTGGTCCATGCTGAGTAGCTCCAGTGTCAGGGTGGTGGCTCAGCGGTGCCTGTGCTCYGCAGCAGCGCTTCCCCCACTCTCTGATGTGTGCATCCCGAAACCATTTCTGGCAACACGAGCCTCCCCGTGGAGCGAATCCAAACCTTGTGCCAGCAGATTTGCTTTTCACTCTTATCTGCCACAGACCTCTTAGAAGTGGTTTGCAGCTCCTCAGGACCTGTGGGTCACAGGTTAAAAATAGCTGACCTGGACAGGTATCTAAATAATTTGGATTTGTTAATGTTGCCGGGTTTTATTTTTCTGCAGTGTGGGCACCCAGTGCTGCTGTATTCATATAATACTAATTTTCAGCTCAAATATGGTCAACAAGTATTCTTGTGAGGTTTATTTCCTTGCCAGAGACTTGCAGTGACGTAGACAGACACTTAAATTATGCTGCTAGAAGGTAATAGTCAAATACAAAGACCGTGAGCAAATATGCTTCTGCCAGAAAACTATTTACTTCTGCCACGGAGGAAAGGCAGAGGTAAAATCGGGGATGTGGTGTAGGGGAAGTGAAAATTCAAAGGCCAGGCTGGCTGCTGCTGCATTCTCCAGCTCCTGCTGTGCTCTGGCCATGGGTGCTGTGTTGTGCAGTTGTTGCCTGACCAATGGGTCCATGCCCTACCAGATCAGAACCTCCTGCTTCTTCTGGGATCTTGGTCCTTTTAATTTCAGAAATGTCTGGTTTTGTTGAGTCTTGTGCACTCATCATCTACTCAGTGAAAAGAAAAAAAAGAGCATTTCAGCCTCCTTCCCCACTGCGCCATTCCTAACAAAGTACATGATGTAATTATTTGATTTTGATCAAATTTGATAATTTGATGTTGATGTCTCTTTTCAGACAGAKGATAATAATCATAGACAATTATTTGCAATATCAGCATGGCATCCTATAATTTTTTTAAATGAGACTGCTACGCTCAGAGATTTTTAATGCCTTCTTTTTTTTTGCATGTGGAAATAGACTTAATTTCATTTTCCTGGCCTCTGGAATAACGCTGCGGGCTTCATTGAGATGCTGCTGATAGTGCTTATCACGAGGCACTGTGTTTTAACACCTCTTGATAAATAGTTGTACAGCATAATGGTATTTTASGAGCTAATCTAGAATAGTTTCAAAGCTATTTTTTAGGAGCTATGAGAAGGATGAGGTTTTTTTTGTGGCAACCTTTCATGTAAATATTTGCATAGTCTCATGTATTTCTCTGGAATACTCGTGATGTAACTGTCCAGGCATGCTGAGYAGGGCTCACCTCTGCTGAGAAGGTTGGCTAAAGGGCCAGGACACTGGAGGACCCTGATTTTCATGACTTTGAGACATTCAATCAACTTCTCTTTGATCCCTGCCAGAGGATGAATGGAGTAAATTAAAATCACWTTTAAAAAATCATCTCAATAAAAATATTCAGTGCCACTTTCTGGAGAAGTGTCAAGGAAATCTTGTTAATTAAATGAGAAGGAAAGATCTTGTTTACCTCCTTTCCTTTTTAATTCATAACTGGATTTTTTTAAACTATTTTATACTTCATTTGCAAGTCATGATACTTTTTAGTTCTGATTGTTAAATAGGAATATTGACCAYGTTTCTTTCCTCTCGTCCAAGTGACAGGGCAGGAAGTGTTCTGTGAAATTGCTCTGTGAATAGATCATGAAAATGAATCTGGAATCATCTCTTTGTTCCTCTCCATTTTTTTTTTMTTTTTATTGCCCCACTAACATTTCCTCCCYAGCATCATATCATGGTTATATTGTGCTTAAACTTCTAGAAGGTCATAAAACGTTTGGGAATGAAAAAAAAAAAACGAAATCGTATTTCCTTTCTAGCATCATCAACGCCATAATTTGTTGGCTTGCCCTTTCTTAAGGTTGAGCTTTGCACTGAAATTACTCCTTTGCTATCTAAATTGTTTTGTTGGTTTGTTCATTTGCTTGATACAGGGAATTTTTTGAATGTGACGCAGTGTGTTAGTCATGTTCATCTAGAATGTTTGGATGCTTTTATGCTTCCTCCTTCTGGAAGATTAATTTGGCTTCATTTGTTTGGTTTTTGACTGTTCCATCCTCTTACATCTGTCTTGTTTACACGTGGTTGCTTTTACGCAGGTTCAACTGTGAAGAACTAACCTGGTTTTTTGATTCTTGATTTTTTTTTTCCTTAGCTGTTGATAACTATCATAGAGCTTAGCAAACAGCTAATGCTGTTTCTGTTTCAGGAAATAGCACAAAATATGAATTGGAGCAATATGTAAATGCAGGAAGCAAGCTGTTGCAATATAACCCTGGTTTCTTTGGCCAGTTGGATTCACAGTCAGATTAGGATATCTGGAGGTAGTTATTCCATCCTATTGACTTGTCCATGGAAGCAGCTTATAGGGATCTCTGCTCAAAAGCTTGTGGAAACCAATTAACAATTGCAACATGGTGCGTGCCAAGGAAATCCCATTATWATTTCTTGCACGGAAAGCCAGGGTAAAAGGCAGCAGTTCTAGTGTCATTTACAAAATCCTGGTTAAAAATAAAAAATCTCTGTCTTTCACTCTTTTTGTTGCCATTTTTGAGATGGTGGCTCCTGGCCAGCAAAGGACAYGGGAGGTGTGAAGGTGCCCTGAGCTGAAGCTGCTGTAATGAGGCAAAAGCAAAGGTTTTGCCTTGCTTTTGCCCAAAATTCACCAAAATTTGGTGAGGGGKTTAGACCATGTAGAGCTGAGCAGCTCAGGTCTGTGCTCGGTGCTTTCCTCTCCGGGGCACAGGGGGATTGTCACTGTGGCAGGGAGAAGGATGAGCCTTTGGAGGGCTGAGAGTCTGGGAARTCAATATCCCATTAAATAGGATTTGTCAAACGAAGCACAGACCAGCTCTGCTGCAACTTTTGCTTAAATAGCTGCTTTGCAGAAATCTGTAGAAGAGCTAAGGAAAAAAAAGCTATTAGATCAATTCAAAACAAATTCAATCTGATAGYTTCAATTTTGGCATTGTTCTTTGTTCTTTTTTTGTTTTAATTTTTGACAAATTTACTGGAAATCATGATGTGTTTCTTTAATCTTAATGACCCRTGACATAAGATTAATATTAACCCTCCTAAGGAATACGTGAGATAGTTCAAGTAGCAGCTGCCAGCTGTGAGGCAGCACATTTTGCTTTATTCATCAGTGAGCTGGGTCAGTGGTGGCTTTTTGCTCTTCTTCTCTCTGTCATTAGAAATAATAGCTTTATCCCTGTACTTTGAATTGTGAAAGAAAAGCACAGTTTTGGACCTTCTGTGCTGCTAGAGATCCAAATGCTGGTTCTGCTCTATCTGCACTGGAGTTTTTGAAGTTCAGGAATTTGACTGCCTATGACTGATGGGTGCCTTTTATTATTTGGGTGCATTTTTTCCATAGCTGGAAGGTGTTAAGAAGCCAACCCTCAAGCCCTTGGTACCCTGTGACACCTGCTCTGGTGGGGAGCTCCATCCCTGTTTCCTTGCCTCCAGCTCCCTTTAAAGAAATCCTGAAGTTTGTTTTTTCAGATAGACCCAGTAAAATGCCATAACAGCTCAGCAGCCATCAGGAGGAGTGAAGGCAGTGAGAGGGAAGTTGTACACTCCCACTGAACTCCTCTGCATCATCAGAGTGGGTTTATGATAATTTTAAATGGTCTATTTAAATTTATCTGATGTGTGAGATGAGTTAGAAGCCAAAGTATTGGACTGAGATAAGGCAGACCAGTCCCAGCTCTGCAGTTGTTGGGATGGGGAGTGTTTGACAGATCAGTTTGTTTCTCCAGCTTCCTTATCTGAGAAGTTGTTGCAGCTCCCTTGATGTGTTTGTAAAACACTTTGAAGTGTGGGAGTGATGTGTGCTCAGGAAAACCAGATTATATCATTATTGGATGCTACGGATTGATTTTTGCCTTAAACATTTGCAGAAMCAACGGGAGTTTGGTGGTTTTGGTTTCGTGTAGTTTTAAAACACAGACAGATGTGTATTTGTAACACCATGGAAATCTGTATGTACCATGACTTCCCTGTATTTTGTGCAGTGATAACAGAAAATTATTATTAATCAGAAACTAGATGGGAAATAGATTAACAAGAACTAAATTGGGAGTGATGATTGAGAGCCAGTTAAACAACAGGTATTCTTTTCCTCAGTACATTTGAAAAAAACCCCCAAAACAACTCCCCCAGAAACTCCCAAAAAAGAGTGAGAAACATTCTTCTCTACTAATTTGCAAAGCCTTTCAAATGGTAATGGGAAAAAAAAAATTGAAATTTTTTTTTTTGCCCTTGGTACCTGTTGGCTCACCCCAGAATCACCACTTCTGACTGGTATCACTAGACTTCCTAACCCTTTTTTTCCTCTCTTTTTCAGAAAACAAGGAACAAAAATATCCTCCTGTGACATTTGTCTCTAAGTTGGGGCAGAGCTGCACTTCCCRGGGGCTGTGAAGAGCTGGGCAAGGATGGATGGGACATAAAACAGAGCAGAAATCCTGGAGCCTYGGTCACCAGTCTGATGGACTTATTGTGAGTAGGAATGGGACTCATTTCTCACCTGTGTGCCACACAAAGAGGCTCAGCAGGGCATTATTTACACCTTTGTGCTGGCACTGATAAAAAAATACCAGCATCCCCTTCGTCAGGTAGCACAGGGAATCATCATGCTCAAGGTGCCAAGCAGCTGTTGAAATCTGCAGCTCAGTTTTGGGTGAGATGGTGCCTTGATGGAGGTTCTGAAAAATAACTTTRTACTTTGGCCTGAATTATGCTGTGCCTTGATGCAGCTGGAGTGTGCCTGGGTGCAGGGTTTTGCTCTGCAAGGTGGGGAAAATTATTTTTTAGTGCAGGACTGAGGCACTTTTGTTCTTGTAGAGTAACATGAGAGGATTCAGCAGATAGCAATATTTATTGAAATGATTCAGTGTGGAGGTGTCTTTAATAACTGTCTATTTTAGATCTGCACCAGCAAACATTTTGTGTTTCTCGTGTCTGTGGCAATCRGTGGTTTTGCTCAGCGTTAATGTTTAACTTTAAAACAAACCGCTGGATGCTTAAAACACTGGATGCAGCTCCTCTCTTTCACCCTGTTTGCCAAACTTCCATGTCCTTGTGACTCCTTGTGATTCTGCCCCTGTTTTTGGTGTGGTGGCTGCGACGCACAGCCAAGAAAACAATTGCTGGGGACACGTAAGAGTGAAAAAAACGTGTGGGGACTTCAGGCTGTGGTGTTCCAAGCGAATTGGTTGAGTTTGTGTTTCCCAGTGCCTCGCCCCTGTGCTGGTTCCTGTGTCACAAACCTCAGGGCGATACGTGAGTAAGTGTTGAGAGAGGCAGGACGAGCTGGACGTGGCGCTGGCACCGCGTGGGTCCCTGCCAGGGTTTTTATTCTCTGCCAGCGAGAGTGAGCCCTGATTTAACCTTCTCAGTTCGTGCTGCCCTCGTGCTGATGAATGGCTGCCACTGTGTGATCCTCAGCCTTGCCTTGGGAGCCTGCTGAGATCTCATTTCATGCTGCACCTTCATTTGTACCCCCTCTTCAAACACTTCCTTTTTTTTTTTTTTTTTTTTTTTTTTTTTGTTTTTTTTTTTTTTTTTTTTCCCCTTCTGCAAATTTGGCCTTTTTCCAAAGGGAAGACTGACAAAGAAATCTGGACAAAGCCTCTGGTTGTGATTGTTTTCTTTTTTTGTTTGTTTGCACAGGTTCACACCTTGCTTCCCAACACTTGAATTGTTTCTGTACTGTTGACAAAGGAAAAAAATGACCTCTACTGTAGTAAGTAAACACAATATTCACAATATCCCTCTCTGATTTTTTTTTTCTTTTAATGTTTTTTTTTTCTTCACACATAAGAGCCTACTGGGTGATGTCCTCTTTAAGTAGTTTTTTAAAACATGGAGTATTCGTTCTGTTTTCTTTTTGGCAGAAAGAAAGTGAAGCAGGTGTAAGAGGCTTCAATTAACCAACATTTGAAGCACTCAGATACTTTTAGGAGACATGCTTTTGATCATATGCTTTTCATTCATTTAAGCTTGTTTTGGTAGGATAGGTTAAAATGGCTTTTAATTAGTCCTTAAACTCTCCCGGGATAAATATCCCACAGTCTGTTGCAGGCCAGTGTGTGTCAGAAACAGCTTAKGTGTACCTGGTGTTGTCACAGCATGAAATGGGGCATAAGCATTTATCCTGGAGCTGCACAAAGGCTGCCACTTGTCAGCATTTCTTTCTGTGATGGTGTTGCCCACAGCCATCCTTGCTGTTTATTTCTACCCTGTCAGATGTCCCAGGGCAAGCGTTCATGCAAACAGCTTAGAGCTGGGCTCAGGAATCCTTCTTAGGATGGGTTGCTGTGGGTCAGGAAACTGATCTCAGAGGTTTTCCAGCCTCACTCTGAGTTATTTTTATTATTTTTATTTATCATTTTTATTATGCTTTTCTAAAAAAAAAGCAGGAAATTAAAACCCAGTTTTGCTGTTTTTTGCTCTCCTTTCTGTTCTGCTCAGGAAAAGAGGAAGTCAGATCTAGTGGAAGACAGCCCTGCTCACTGCATTGGGGTTGGACTAAAATGATGTCTAAAGGTTCCTTCCAACCCAAAYTCTGTGATTTTAAGGGAGTTCATTTAGGGCTATCAGGATGACACTTTGTGTTCTTAGGGGTGGTTTTTTGGCCCGTTTTGGTTTGTGCAGGGTGAGTGTTTTAGGCATGAGCTGCGAATCTTTTTGTCTGTGTAACCTGGAATCACCAATGAGCGTTCTGCGTGCAGGGTCTATTTTACAGAGCAGGGCTCTGAAATTTTCTCCTAATTCCWGCCTTGTTTTTCCCCTTCTCTTGCTTCCTCCCTGCCCACCGCCAGGGTCCTCCGCCATGCTACGAGAACCGGGGCTTTCAGCCAGAGCCCGTCTACKCTGCCAGGCAGGCAGGAGGTGCTAATCCTTACCCCCAGTACTTCGCCACAAACGCTCCCTCGGTGCCAAGCTTCGTCCCCAGGGTCGCCACCCACCAGTCCACCAGGCCAGTAGCACAGCCACCCAGGAGAACTTGTGCAGCCAGTAAGTTTTGCTGGGATTTCTTCCAATTTCAGGCTTGAGACCCTGTTGAAGCAAAATAACAATGGAAAAAACCCGTCCTTTCCAACTCACGGATGAAGAAGTAACAGCTGGTTGGGGTGCTGGTGCAGCTGGGTGTTTTGGAGGGAGGATGGTGGGATGGAGAAAARTCTGGCTAAAAATGGCTGATTTTAATGTCAAATACATAGTGCTGGTGGGTGGAAATTACCTTACTCACGAATCTGATTTCTCTCTTCCCCCTTGCTTTCATTTCAGGTCTRAGGAAAACCATAATAATTTTATTATCTATATTAATAGTAATTTGTTGTGCAATTGCTGCTTTCTTCATCTGGTATTTTGGTAAGTTWTTTTTCTTCTCTTTTTGCTTTGTTTTGAAAGAAAAGATGTATTAAGCTTTTAAAGTTAGAAATATACATTCTCATCCTACATTTTATGCTGAATTAAGGACAGGAAAATCTTTGTTCCTTATCTCCTAAGAGATGACCTAATGTTGCTTCCTAATGGCTTAGTTTTGTTTGTGGGTTGGGTTTCTTTTGTTGTTCTTTCTTTTTAACGTTGCTGTTACCAAATTTGAGCTTCAGTTAATTTCAAGTGAAGAGAGGGGATTGCAGTGAGTGTGTGTACCTGGACTGCAGGAGTGTAAACCATCAAGATGTGTTTTGTTTTGGTAAAATGGGATCTGTATGGAGCAGGAGTAATTTACATCCATTTATTTGTTTCTCTGTGGGTTTTGTGTTAATGTTGTGTGAGCCCAGCCTGTCTCAGCGCTGTAAGTTGTGCCATGGCTGATGTGTTGGCCTTGGAAATCATCCYCAGCTGGGGTGACAGAGCTCTGGAGCTGGGCTGGACCAGTTCTGTTCAGTTCTGTTCAGCTCAGGTGAAGTTTGCCTTGTGCTGAGTTGATTTCCCTTTCAATGAAAGCTGCTTTTCTAAAAAAAAGCAGGAAACTAAAAGCTGATTTGCTCCTTTTATGAGCCTCTCCTTCTTGTTCTGCTCAGGGAAAGAACAAGAGAAATCTTGTGGAAGATGTCCCTGCTGACTGCATTGGGRTTGAACTAAAATGATGTCTAAAGGYTCCTTCCAACCCAAACYGTTCTATGATTTCAAGKGACTTAATTTAGAATTATTAGGATGCGACTTTGTGGGTATTTTTTGACTTATTTTGATTTGTGCAGGGTGAACGTAACCTTGTTTTAAATGACAGCAAAACTGTAKAATTGAGACACTCACTTTCTTCCTCCTTTTCTGAGTGTTAACGCTTTGCCAGTGCAAAGCTGACTCCTTTTTGACAACTTAATGGTGCCTGATAATTCAGGGGAGGCCAGTGGCCCAAATCCAATCAGCTGCATCAGTGGCTTGATCTGACAAGCATCACAAAGGACAGAGCAATCCATCTTTGGCAGTGGCAGGCTGCCTTCCCTCCCGCCTCTGCACTTTAGAGCCGCTTCCCGTGCTTTGCTCTGCCAAATTGGGAAACTCCTGGAGACCCAGCTGCCTCTCAGCTGTGCAGCTCCATGGCTGTGTTCCTGTCTCCCTGCAGTAGAGAATCACTGTCTGAGCTCGCTGATCGAGTGTGGATCCTCAGGAGTGTGCATGCCGCCCTCGCAGTGGTGCGACGGAGTGAGCGACTGCCCCAACGGGGAGGACGAGAACCGCTGTGGTGAGTGACACTGCTGGGGAAAAAATCTGCATCAGCTGCGAGGGCTTTTGGGCAAATTGCCTCACCCACAGCTTGCCCAAGGCTGCTTTTGCCCCAGCTATATCTTTAAAGCTGCATAGGATGTGCGAATGCTTTGAAAGAYGTATATAAATATTCGGTTTGTGTGCAACCTGACTGAAAAGCTGAAATGAAATGCCTGGCTCAGGGGTTTAAACTGCCCTGACTTTGYGTCAGTTTTTTAAATGTTACCTTTTAATTTGAGTGGGGTTTGTGCAGAGCTGAGTTTAGCATTGTCTCTGGAAGGARCACTCAGTGCTGACCTCTCAGTAAGCTTCGGGTGGTAACATAAACCCGGTGGTCTCCAGTCAAAATTGTCTTTTTTCATGTATTTTGCATTCYTCATTCTCAGCTTAGATCTTCAACTCTTTCATAACTGATTTGTGTAAGAAAGCCTGGCCTGATCATTGCTTTGAACTGAAAAGATATCAAGGGTAGCTTTAGTGCAGAGCTGAAGGCAGAAGGTGAAAATATCYTTGATTTACCCATTCCAGAGCTTTGGCATCTTTTGCTGTGCCAGTGCCACACACTGGAAAATTCAGCTGTGCTCTTCTTCCCTTTGTTAACTGAATCCAGCCCATGTCTCATGCAGGGTTAGCATTTTCTGGTGTGTGCACTGCAGCTGTTCCACTCCATCTGGTTGGATAATGGGTTCTTGGAGGAGCTTGTTTCAATCTGTTCTTTTGCTTGAACTATTTTTTATTACATTCTTGTGCGAATAAATGCATAATGGGCTGTAGAATGTCAGAGCTAATTGCTCCTGGTTACATTTTCGCTCCACAAGGGCTTCTATGAAGAAATTTGGTGTATTAAGAGAGAATATAAATTCTTTTTCAATAGATCATATTTTATTTATRCACAGTATCTGATCAATCAAGGAATATCTGATTGCATAGATAAAAGATAAGAAAATTTTGACTATTGTGGTCTTTCTCAGTGGTAAARTATAAAAGAGAACATTGAGCATAAAAGCTGAAGCAAAAGGATGAGCTTTATCTTGTACACTTGCATTTTAAAGCTGGTAGTCCTTTTAAATTGCCTTACATGAAAAGAAKTAAGTCATTGCCATATTCCATATTCTACTGGATATTTACTCAGAATTTGAGTAGAAGGCAGCATTATATTAACATCAGCTCATACATAAAGTGGATATTATGGGTAACTACTTCCAAGTAGAGAAAGCAGTAATAATAGCGTGTGGTGTTCTTGGTTTCTTTTTTTTTTTTTCCTTCCCCGTCTTCCTTTTCTGGCAGTTAGACTTTTTGGACCAAATTTTATCCTGGAAGTTTATTCACCTGTCAGCAAGTCCTGGTATCCTGTTTGCCACGATGACTGGAATGACAACTATGGGAAGATCGCATGCAAAGACATGGGCTACAGCRCGTAAGTGCAGCCTCTGTCAGCCTTTGCACAGGCACAGAAAAAGGTTAAAATTCCCCTCTTGCTGTTTTTGATGTGTCTGAGACTTTGCTCTGAAAACCTGCTGGCAAAGGCATCTCTTCACCTTGCCCTGTAGCACGAGGTGCATGCATATCAGATAAAAATRCTATTTTAACCTAGTGACTGATGGGAAGWGGAACTTGACAAATGTTTAAAAAAYCCGAGACTCTGGCTGYGCCGCATCGCCAGGGTTCTGCCTTCACTTAAAACCAAAAATAAATGTTTCTGCTGTTGTCACATCAGAAGCTCTGTCTTGGCACAGCTGATTGTTTCATGTTTGAACCCTGGAGCTCGTGGGTTTCACAGTGGCCTCTCTGTTTTGCAGAGACACCTATTTCTACAGTCGTGGGGTAGCGCCCGGGGCCAGCTTTAAGAGCTTCATGAAGCTGAACACAAGCGCTGGGAACATAGACTTGTACAAAAAGCTGTACAGCAGGTATCTTTATTTCATACAACCTCTCTCCTTTTATCAGGGGTCTGCTTGGCTGCTGTAACAAGTGGAGTTTCTGCCTGCAGTGTAATGCAAGCACATCCTTCAGCAGGGATTGTTGGAGGCAACGAGGTTTTGTTTTTAATCTCTTTGCAGCCACTGTTCTTTTGTTTAAAAACACAGCTGTCATTTTTCCATCCTCCCTGTCCTCTTCTAAAAGAAAAAATGCCTCCTCTGTGTTTTTTGCCATGACAAAGGTGCTTTCCTAGGGCTCTCTGACCATCAGCAGGGATTTGTGTGTGGTGACAATAGTTGTGATCTGTAACACATTCACAGCATCTGGCACAGCCTTTTTCTCAGTCACAGCATGCAAAATTGGATCTTTCATTGGGGAAAGTATCATTTTTTATTCTCATTAAACAACTCTGAAGTGTCCAGTTTCAAAACCTGCAGATGTCTGTGCCTGCAAACTTCCTGCAACTCCCTTTAGATTCTTCTACAATGACTTCCTAAATCCGCTCAACCTTCTCATTTCTTCATCTTGCTTCTCAATAGGCTGACAAACCTTTTGCACTGTGCCTTTTGGGTGTTTTGGTGAATGTAAGGYGTGGTGGAGGCCAGATGATGCTGGTAGGGTAGCTGGAGAGAGAGAAGGAAGGAGAGAACTCTGCAGGAAGATGAAGCTGAAGGCGGGGCACATAGCTGGAAAGGACAGGAAGCAGCTGGAAGGTGGGCTTTGCTCACTGTTTCCTTCACTGTGGGCCTAAGATCCTGTCTGTTTTTTTATTTTTCTTGCAGTGATTCCTGTGCCTCAGGAAACGTGGTTTCTCTGCGCTGCATAGGTAACTCACCGGCTTTTTTGGACTGCTGTTGTTTGTGCTTTGAAATGCTCTGGCTGGGGAGTCCTTTTGGACCTCTGGCATTAATTGCTGTCTATGGGTGGGCAAGTGGTTTAACTCTAGTTCCCAAATTTCAAACAGAGCAGTTTAAGGAGCAGGATGGGAGAGGAGACAAGGAGGGCATTGCATCCCCAGTTGGTTTTGTCTTTGCTGCTGCCRGTTCCTTTAAATGTCTGTTGTGAAGCTCCACATCCCTCCCCAGCAGCTCTGTGGGATGTCTGTGGCCCCTTTTCTCTCCCAGATTCAGCCACGGGGTGGGCAGTGCCCTCCTGATGGTGATGGCTGTCCTGAGGAGCTCCCTGCTCTTGGCTGCTCTGTGCTCAGCACAGAGGTGTGTGCACAGCCAAGGATTCTTGAACAGTGTCATGAGTTTGTGGGGAGCCAAGGGCAGCGCTGCCAGGTGCTGTTTGCAGTTTAATGGGGGTTTAGGCTGTGACAGAGCTGGGATCTCGGCGTGGGGCAGGGTTTGAGCTGTGGGGTGTCCCACAGACCAGGCTGAGCTCCCCTCTGCCCAGGGCGCATCTCCAGCTCTCTCTTTCACTGAGCCCYGTGTGGATCTGACTTTGCAGAGTGTGGCCTGTCCAGCAAGAGCGCGACCATCATGAACAGGATCGTGGGGGGCAGCGGGGCYGTGCTGGGCCAGTGGCCGTGGCAGGTCAGCCTCCACGTGCAGGGCACCCACGTCTGYGGCGGCTCCATCATCACCCGCCACTGGATCGTCACAGCAGCACACTGTGTGGAAGGGTGAGTCTGCCTCTCAGCTCCCCCAATTCATCCTTTAAAACCCCATTCCTCCCACCCTGCCCTGCATGAAGGTGCTGGGTACGATATTCTGTCTCTCTAGCAGTTTGGGTTTGAAGGGGTTTGAAGAATTAAGGGAAGATTGGTTCTGGAGGAGGCTGGGGGCAGCTCATTGTCTGCTTTCTGCAGGAAGTCTTGTTTTACTTTTTGTCTTATTTACAAAATGAAATCAGTGGTGTTGAGCACAGACTTCTGCAGGAAGTCTTGTTTTACTTTTTGTCTTATTTACAAAATGAAATCAGTGATGCTGAGCACAGATTTTTTCAGGAAGTCTTGTTTTGCTTTTTGTCTTATTTACAAAATGAAATTGGTGGTGTTGAGCACAGATTTCTGCAGGAAGTCTTGTTTTACTTTTTGTCTTATTTACGAAATAAATAAGCACAGGTAGCCACCAGTAAGGTGTAAACTCAAGGCACCAAATTTAATGCCAGGCACTATGATGTTTTCATGAAGATGTTGAATTATACTGTGAGAAAACCCRAAGAAAACTCCCCCCACAATTCTCAAATAACACGCTACTGAAGATATGATCAATTTAAAGGTGCCTGTGCCATTTATTTCTTCATATCTTCATGCCACAGGGCTGTAAAGTCCAAGTCAGTGTTAAATATAGATTTATACTTATCCAAGGAGCACTTTATGTAGCCATCAACAAGAAAAATAGCCGATGCTTTGTACTTTTTAAACTCTAAAGGAGAGTTGAGGGTGCTGTGGTACCTTGTGTAAAGGGCAGGATTTGTTTAAAAGGTGGCTGCTCCTGTTGGAGGGAAAACCCACAAATCAAAAACATTTTTAATGTTTTTATTTTCAATGGTTGGTTGGCTGGATCACAGTTTGAGGCTGAGGCAAGAAAGAATATTTGTCCTTAACCTTGAGAAAGGAATGCAAGTGTTGATTTCTACCTGGAGATCTTATCCCTCCTTTGTTGCCTGGATTTGAGCTCTGTAGYGTGCAAAAGCTTTGGGAATGGCAACCAAGCTCCAGCTGGCACAAACCTGGTTTTCAGCCTGATCTGGGCTTTTTTTGGAGGTGGAGTGACTTTCAGGCACTAGTGGCTAGGCACTTCTCAAGGAGGAAGTTTTAACACTTGTGGCAAGCTTTCCATTAAGCTTTTCTAAACTGTGCTGGAGCACAAGAAGCTACTTAAATTGCATCTAGCAAGCGTGTTTGACATTAAAAAAAAACCAAAAAACACCAAAACCCAAAACCAGCCTAAAAAAGCCCTGACATTTTCAAGATAGTGAAATTCTTTCGCTAGATCATGTTTTTACTAATTCTGTCTTCTGCTGATAGCGCTGACATGTGAGAGCTCAGAAATGCCTGCCCGATCCCTCAGCCATGGAAATCAATAGACTTCAGTGTTGCAGTCTCAGATTTAATTTGTTGTGCTGAGTGATTGAGGGGATGGACAGTGATACTCAACCCATTGCAAAGATTATTTTTTTTTTACATATTTTTGAAGTTAAAGCCAAGCTTTACTTAAGTTACATATCTGGAAATTTTTTTTTTGTCTTATTCTTCAGAAAAGGTAGTCAAATGCATGTGCATTTTTGGTCACACAAACATTTGACTACAGCTCCTGAGGACAATATTTTGAAGGTCCTGATCCATGTTTCATCACCAGAGATGCAAACCTGAGCTCTCTTTGTGTTCTGCAGGCGATTYTCTGACCCACGCAGCTGGAGGGTTTATGCTGGGATCCTGAACCAGGACGAGATGCTCTTCAGGAGTGGGTACAGAGTGCAACAGATAATTTCCCATCCRGATTATGACACAGACTCTAAAGACAATGATGTTGCTCTTATGAAGCTGGAGACACCACTGAGTTTTACTGGTAGGTATTCTGCTCTTCTTAAGGGAAAAATGCAGTGGCAAGGAGCACAGCTTTTAAAACTTGTGATTTTCATCAAGAAATCCTTGTATGTACTCACAGGAAGAACACAAAATGACCCTAGAGATAAGGTATAGAGGCAGAGAGCACAGCCTCTGATTTCCTGAGTAGGATTTATTTAAATCTGTGGGAGTTACAGAGGAAGGGAGTTTGGGCTTTTGTCAATAATGTACTTTTACCCCAGAATGCTGTATGGTGATTCAGTTTGGCCCCTGCTCCATGTGCAGACAAATACAGATGCAGTGGTGGAGCATTAAATCCCAAATCAAGTCAAATTATGGTCAAAAAATCCCTCAGAACTCAACATTACAACAAGTTCCTTCATAAAAACAGATGTAGGATGTTTGTAAGCAATCAGTACAAAACAGAGAGCAAGCCATTATTTAAACTTGAAGTACTTCTTGTGTACAGGCCTTTTGTATTTCTGTGCATCAGTTGAAAGCTACCTGGAGTAATCTAAAAGGGATTTTCTGCTGCTGAGAGCAGGTAGATTGTCTGTTTTCCAGGTTTTTGTGCTGCACACTTCTTGTATATATTAGCACTAAATCCTCCTTTTGCTGTGRTTATTCTCAGCATAGTTTTGCAAGGAGAATTCAGGGCTGTAGTTTTCTTCTTCATCTACTTTTCAGAAGAGCTGGTGTTAATTGTTCCATTTAACCTGATGAATTATTATAGAACCATTAGCTGCTTGTTCCTCACTTTGAGGTGCAGATTAGGTAGATTTGAGGTGCAGATCATGTACCCTTCAGAAAAAGGGCAGCTTTCTGCTGCTGCCTGCCTTGTCTGCCTGCAAGGAATGCACAGTACAGAGGAAATGYGTGGTGTGTAAGCAGGGATTGTTCAAATTCATCTCAGATTCTGTCTGAATATCTGTTATTCCATTTGCTTTGCAGAAACTGTGAGGCCAGTTTGCCTGCCCAACCCAGGAATGATGTTCCAGCCGAACCAGCAGTGCTGGATATCAGGCTGGGGAGCAGARTACCAAGGAGGTAAAGAGTGCTTCTGGAATATTTTGATCTTCTACACCAACTGGTCTTCTCCAGCCTGTGAATGRCTGTTGCTGATGGGGCAGTTTGATCCAGATCTATTGATACACCATTTTTTACCCATTTTTCAGCCCCCAGTATTTACCCAGGATATTTTGTCTCAAAGCACGTTGTGATTTGTTGCACTRCAAAGGACCCTCAGATCAGTACTGGGGGCCAGAAATATTCCCCCAGGGAACAATTCTGTGCCCCTGCTAGCAGGGCCACCCCTCCTACAGCAAGGGCTGTTTGCCAAGCCCGTCCTGTGGGTGTGGGAAAGGGCAGGAGCTGCTCCTTTCCACCACCTCAGGCTGAAACAGAGCGATGCCAGTAAATTTATATGAGTGGAAAAGAGAAAGGGAGGAAAGGCTTCTTTTGGGATGAGAAAGGTGCTGGATGGGGAAAGGGTTGTTGGGGAAACTGAGGCTCGAATATGGGAATTGCTGGCAGCTGGTGTTGGCCCTTGAGACTGTGGGGAGCTCCTCTTGTAGACTTTTTACATCTGAAATTCCCATCCTGCTGCTTCTAGGAAGCTTTTTCATCTCAGCTGCTGGGAATTTTTGTAGTACCACTCTAATTTTGTCTGCATGTTTCAATTCTAGGTAAAACATCGAATAACTTGAATTTCGTGGCRGTGCCCTTGATAGAACGTTCGAGGTGTAATGCAGGTTTTATCTACAATGGCATGATTCTGCCCACCATGATCTGTGCTGGAGACCTGGCAGGAGGAATTGATTCCTGTCAGGTAATTATTCCTTAGTGATAGTTAATAATGAGCTGATTGGTTTTGTGGCCTTGCTAGCAGGATTTTAAAATTATCTGTCTGTCTATCTCTCTGTCTATCTGTCTGTCTATCGATTTTGCTATTGCAAATAAATCCTACACCCCTCCCCCCCCCCAAAAAAAAAAAATAATAATTTAAAATTTGCTTAACACCTGGTTAGGCTTTGGTGGTGCATCCCTTTAGAAAGGAGAGCTTTTGTTTCATCTCCTGAATGGCTGCCAGTGCTGAGTTCTCACTGAATTCCCAAAGAGGGTGAGGCAGCCCTTTTTCGTGCTTCAAGGATGGTTTGTTACCTGGTACTTGAAAGTGATCAAATGCTCCTCATAATCCCAGCATTATTGTCATTATTGTGTCATTAATCASAGCACTGTCTTATGAGCAATAAAGTCAGTGATGCCAGTCTTACTTAGGGGGTGCTGGGCAGGGTGATTTTCATCCCTATTGGAAGCAGACGTCATTTAATAACAAAATKACGATCATATTTTGCGTTAGTGGCTCCCTAAATGGCGGGCAGATTTATTGTGAAGCTGCAGCTGCATTCTTGGAGTGAAATGGATCGTGTGCTCCTGGTGGCTGTGTCACTCACTGAAGGTGTTTGTGTCCCCTGCAGGGTGACAGCGGAGGTCCCCTGGTGACCCACCACCACTCGGTGTGGTGGCTGGTTGGGGACACCAGCTGGGGCACGGGCTGTGCCACCCCCAACAAACCCGGAGTGTACGGGAACATGACTGTGTTTACAGAYTGGATTTATAAAAACATGCAGGTAAAATGTCCTGAGTTTCTTTTTGTAAATTTAAAGGCTCCACATCCTGAAATGTGGTTTTATTTTAAAAAAAATTAATAAATAAATGTGACTTGTCTGCTAACTAAGCTGTCCTGTTGGGCAGCATCCAAGTGATTGTTAAGATAGAACTTGAACCTCTGATTTTTGTTTTGTTTTTGTCTTTCAAACAGGCAAACAGATGACAACGCTCTCTCTCCTTGCTAATTGATGTTCCTGAGGACGAGAATAAATGAAGCCATGGGGGCCTGGGATATTTATTCACTTTGCAGTTGATTTTATTTTTCCTCCTTGATTTTTCTTTTTTAAAAATAATATGAAGGATTGCACACTTGGCTCTGTGCTGGCTACAGTGACTGATCTTAATCAGTGAAGGATTCTCACAATGAGCACCTTTCTTCTCCTGTGGTGCCTGGCAGAGTTGTTCTGTCAGCTGCTTGCTGAAATGTCTCTCTCTTGTTGAGTAACTTCTGCTTGATAATCAGGCTTATAATGACAATTTAAATCACAATTTAATTTCAGATTTTCCGTAGCAGGACGCTGAGACAGTTTGGTTTAGTAGTTTTTAAATTAAATGCTAAGTAATGTGAATGTTGAATCTCTGAGCTGCTGGTTGGCAATTTAAAAAGGAATGAAATTTTTTTTTTTTTTTAGAATAGAATCACAGAATGGTTTGGGTTGGAAGGGACCTTAAAGATCATCCAGTTCCAACCCCGCTGCCATGGGCAGGACACCTTCCACTATCCCAGGTTGCTCAGAGCCTCGTCCAACCTGGCATTAAACACTTCCAGGGGTGGAGCATCCTCAGCTTCCCTGAGCAACCTGTTCCAGTGCCTYACCACCCTCATAGGGTAGAATTTCTTCCTAAAATCTAAATGTGCCCTCTTTCAATCTGATGTCACTACCCCTTGTCCTCTCACTATATGTCCTTGTCCAAAGTCCCTCTCCAGCTCTTTTGTAGGCTCATTAGGGACTGGAAAGGATGCTGAGGTTTCCCCAGAGCCTTTTCCAGGCTGAACAACCCCAGCTCTCTGTCCCTGTCTCCATAGCAGAGGTGCTCCATCCYTTGGAACACCTTTGTGGCCTCCTCCTCCAACAGGTCCGTGCTGGAGATCCCAGAGCTGGTGCCACATTCCAGGTGGGGTCTCAGGAGAGCAGAGCAGAGGCTGAGGGGGATTATATGAAGGGAGTTTTTCATGCACTACAGTACAGGCACGGAAAAATAAAATAAATACTGTATATTCAGGTAGTTAAAAATCCTCAGGATCTCAACACAGCCGTCATCAAAGTCAGATTGTTCCAGTCTGGCTGCCTCAGTCCTTACGAAATGTGCTGTTCTGCCTTAAGCTGCTCTGAACCCAAAATGGGCAAGGCTGGCTGCCACTGTGGATGTGGTGTTTGGAGAGGGATGCCCTGGAAGGGAATGCCCTGGCCAGGGAT
>NW_026623444.1:952663-956035 GCF_030028575.1 Malurus melanocephalus | reverse complement strand
CTCAGTCTCAGTGCTGGGGTCCCTGGCTGGGCACATCGAGGGTCACTCCTGCCCTCTCCCTGCTGAGAAGGGCAAACWTTCTCATCCTGGCGGTGCTGCAGACACACACACAGAGGGACTGGATGTTTCGTACAAGGAAACACAAATCTGCGTTTCTGCGGGGCGAGATGAACTACCTCATTTATTGGATTTGGCTTCTGATTCCCTAGAGCTCTCCTCTGTGTATCCGCCTGTATGTTTTTAGCAAAATGTAATTCGTATTCGAGTGCCACCTGAACTAGGATTTTGAAAATAATTTATAATCGTGGTAGAGGAGCAAAAAGCCATATCAAGTCACTTTGTTAAGAAGGATAAATCTTTATTGAATGAAATGACTCCACTAGTTTTGTTTTCTCTTTTGGTACTGAAATGCAATTATCTTACATGTAAACACTGCACCAAATAAATTTTTTTTTTTTTTACAAATAGTTTGCTTTAGTTGTGCTTTATATCTGTGTACTTGGATTTTTATTTTTATTTTTTTTTTGGAAACTGTTGCTGGCTTCGGTGTATGAAGTGCTTTGAGAATCTGATTAGAAAACCCAAAACCAACAAGAAACAGAAAACAAAGAGAAAAAACACTCAAGAAGGTGAGCCATGAGTTATTTTAATTCCAATATTTCAGGTCCTTGAACAAACCCAGGGAAAGCGAGCAGGATCTCCAGGAATGCTGAATCTCTTTGGTGGCTGGGTCTGATGAAATCRCTCTGACTTAATTGAATTAAACAAGGAAGTTTGGCCTGCAGGCAGTGGCTTGAGGGAGTCACACCCTATTTTGTAATTCCACCTGGTGCTGCCTGGAGCAATGTGTCCTTGCTTCTCCTCTCCGGGCGTCAGATGAGTGTTTTCAACAGCATAAAGTGCACCTTGGGGGTCGGGGATACCGTAAAATAGCAACGAGTTTAAAGTACTTTCAGAACAGAAATYAAAAAATTAAGTTGTTACAGGTAGGAGGTGCTTTTTCTGACTTGCAGCATTGCAAGTCAATAGTGGCAAAATAATGTACTGGAAGGAAGGGGAAACTGGCTGCAGTGTTGAAGAGGGTTAAGGAAGTTGGATGTTGGGGTGATGCTGTCAGGCACCAGCTGCACTTTCATGTCACAGGGACAAACGCTTTTTGTCATTTCTAGCCTGAAGAGAAGGCTTATCCTGTAAGAAACCTGGGAATTACTCCATCTCACATGGGTAGAAGCACTTTTTTTTTCTAGCTGTATGCAGACATTGTATTGAATCCTCCATGTGAAAGGTGTCATGAGCATGGTGTGCAATATTGTATTTTCCATGAAATGAAGGAGCTCTTGGAAAGGTTCTCCTTGCCCTGGGGAGGAACAGGAGAAAGGCAGYGAAACACACTCTTGTAATGTTTAACATCCTGGAGATTTCGTTGCTTTTGGATATCCAAATCCTGTCCTCTAGAGAATTGCCCATCAGTCCCAAAATTTCAGGTGATGCTCCAGACATCTGAGAGAAAGAGCCTCTTAGCCTTTCTCTGCAAATCAGGGAGCTGGAAAAGGAGACTCCACAGAGCCAATGGCAGCCTGTGAATGCTCCAGTCACAGGAAATAAATAAACCTTCCTTTCCTTCTAGGCTGGAACTCTTTCATGCCCACTGTGTGCTCCCTCTCTCCCTCCTGGGCTGACTTCGTGGTGACACTTTGCAGAGGTGTCTCTTAGGTGACAGCAAGAAACAGRAAAACCCCAGCAGGACAAAAACACAAAGGGAAGTGGGAGATRATGTGTGTCATGCAGTAAGCTTCAYTRAGGAAAGTTAAGATAATTTGATTTCCCCAGTTTGTGAGTTACACAGCTTCTGTCCTCATTAAAAAGAGAAAAATGAAAACAAGACCTCAATATAAAATCATGAGAGTGCTAGCTTTTTAATGATTATTTCAGTGTTTCAGTTGCACAGAGTTCATTCGCAAATGTTTAAAAACGGGATAATGTTTATTTAATCACAACACCCCCAGTGAGGCCCCTTATGTAAAGGCAGCTGTTTGCATATAACTGATTGTGGAAAAGAAAGAAAAACTGAACACTAGAAATTAGTGGTAAAGGTCTGGGCTGATATTACATTTTTATGGGATTATAGAAAACTCTTCAGTAATGCTAGAAGACAAGAGGAGGAAAAAGTTCTCCTGAAAAACAAAGAAATTAYGACAAACTGAAGTCTCTCAGGTACTGGCAGGCTTTGGTGAGACGATCAACTCGTTGGCTGAGGTAGTTCCTGTGTTTAGCAGCTTCAGTGTCCTCCTCAAGAAGAAAGTTTAACTTCTCTTTATTTTGCAAAAGCTGCAGCATTGAGGTCTGCACGTTTTCTCCAAAGTCATGAAGGACAGAAGACAGGATGATCAGAGGGATCTGATTGGAGAGGCGTTTACTTGCTCCCTGAAAAAATGGGGGAAAAAAGGAAAAATACTAAATTGGTAAAAAGAACTGAAAAATGAAGGGTCTGTAGGTAAACTGGTAAAAARGTGGTACCAAGGTTTTAAAATGGTGGACTGAGTTACCATTCAAGAAGGGAGTGCTGCTATGAAATAGAAAATGTTTGCAACTAGTCTCTTTTTTGCCTGAAATCTAGAAATTAAGAGTGATGAGGATGTCAGGTATTGCTTTTTTCCCTCAGCACACTAAAGCCAAGGCAGGCTGTTCTCTGCTTAGCTCTGTCACTGGGATAAGGCATAGGAGGGCRTTCCTGACAAACACAACTTGAGAACAATTTCTGGTATCAAACCTGTCTTCACTGAATGCTGCCAATATGTGCAGGAAATCAAAGAGTGATTTTCCCTGAAGGTGGTAAATTCTTCCCTGAGATGGTGGTATTTAGATGGTATTTCTGATATGATTGTCCTTTTAAGTGTAAGACAACTTTGGAGGAAGCTTTAGCCTTAAGAGGAGATGTCTTCAGCAGGAGYGAGACCAGACTGTGCCTGCATTAAATCTGTTGATATCCATGAGATAAATCTCCTGCCTGACCTGAGCAGCTGCCTGGTTGATTTATGGGTGCARATTGAAACAGCTTGACCCAGAAGAGCTTGTGGAGCCCTTTCCCCATGGACATTCGCAGGGTCTGAGGGCTCACCTGGTGTTTTTGGGCCACCTGAGGTTCTAAACCTCTCCCAGCTCTGGGAATTTGCTGCCTCCAGCCCTCCTGGTGCTGGGTGAGCACTCAGGCCTGAGTGACTGGCTGCAATTAGGAGGYGCTGTCTTCCTTTCTTTTTGTAGGTCAACTTGAAAATGGCATTCACGGGTCCTGTAGGGTGTAGGTGGCCACGGACACTTCAGTGCTTCCATCTCATTCAAACTGCATTTGGTTTTGCATAAGTCAGGCCCATG
>NW_026623444.1:947159-952588 GCF_030028575.1 Malurus melanocephalus | reverse complement strand
TTTTTTTTTTGTGGGAAAGGGCTCTTAGGGCATTTGCAAAAGTATTTACCTAGCAGGTAAGACATACAGCAGAGTGTAGCAAGGTGGGATGGAAGAGCTCACGGACTTCTGGGTTTGTGTCTTGTTCCCTGAAAGCTAATGGTTYTCTCTTCATCAGCCTGAGCAGCCTGAACATTTAATTGCAGGAATTTGTCACAGACCCTGCTCTTAGAATTCAAAGTGAGCTGCTGCCTACCTTCTTGAATTATAAATATTGAACTTGTTGCTTTCTGAGGGAGTTCTACAACAAAGCAAATCTAAATRCTGTGTGTTCTCTTTTCTGCCTTTCTTTAACATGATCCTTTGTTAAAACACTCCATTTGTCTTTAGTCTTCTCTTAGAGGGTGCTATCTGCAACACAGCAGATGCACTCTGATCTCTACACACAGCTGATATACCTTAATGTAATGTTTTATTATTGCTCTTCCAGCTGCAGGAGTTGATCTGACTGCAAGGCATCACTTTCTGAGGCTGCGGGGATATGCAGTGGATTAAGGTTGACCTGAACTCTCAGACCCTGTGCCAAATGCCAGAATGCTGTATAAAATGTTATTAAGCTTGTGGAAATCTGTGTTGTTTGAAAAACCACAAGMCAAACTTGCAGCAGAGAAAGCAACCCCAGGGCTGTTTTTTCCTTCACTGGAGAGGGAGCTGGCTGTCAATCAGCAACTTTTAATTACAGGGCCAAGGGCTCTTCCCCAGCCTGTCCTTTCCTCYAGGACTGCCCTTTTCCCCAAAGTTTGTCCCCATAGGAAAGTCAGCAAGAGAGCCCCATCCTGGTGTGGGGCTGTGTGGGCAGCAGGGCATCACTCCCTTTCTCCATGAAAGGAGCAGGAGAGGATTCACTCCCCTGCTGATGGTGCTCCCCAAGCCAGGGGCAGCTGCCAGGGCACCATGCCAGCCCTGGGGGTAGCCAACAAGTGCTTTGGGAGCCACTGTCACTTTGTCATCTTCAGACTTTTCTAATCACTGTATCACAGAATCACAGAATGAACWGGGCTGGAAGAGACCTTCAAGATCATCAAGTCCAACCTATGACCCAACATCTCCTCATCAAATGAACCGTGGTACTGAGTGCCACATGCAGACTGTTTTTAAACACACCCAGGGATGGTGACGCCATCACTTCCCTGGGTGGACAATTCCAGCTTGTAATCACTGTTTCAGGGAAGAATTTTTTTCTAACGTGTTACCTGAACTTGCCCTGGCGCAGCTTAAGGCTGCATCCTCTCGTTCTGTCGGTTGTTGCCTGGGAGGAGAGACCGACCCCCCCTGCCCASRGCCACCCTTGAGGCAGCTGCAGAGAGTGATAAGGTCACCCCTGAGCCTCCTTTTGTCCAGGCTGAGCAACCCCAGCTCCCTGAACTGTTCCTCACAGGGCTTGTGTCCCACTCCCTTCAGCAGCCTCCTTGCCCTCCCCTGGACATGTTCAATCATCTCAAGGTCCTTCTCAAACTGAGGGGCCAGAACTGGACACAGCACTCAAGGTGTGGCCGCATCAGTGCCAAATACAGGGGAAGGATGAGCTCCCTGCTCCTGCTGGCCACACTGTTCCTGGTAGATATAATAAATATAAATGTAAATAGAAATATATATCATATCCTGTATCCTGCATCCTGCAACYGTTTCTCCCCAGTGACTGTGTTGATACAGCCCAGCTTTGTCCTGACACTTTCATCACTGCTCAGAATCTCCAAGCAATCTGAACAGAAGCTGAGCATGAACCTGAATGAGACACTTAGAAACCCTCTTCCCTGCATTCCCACAAGGCTACACTGACTCCAGAAAGATGGTTGATGGGTATCTGCTATGACATTCAGGGGACAGCAAATTTGCTGTATCACAGTCTGGGAACTCACAGAGAAATAGGCCTTGGTGTGAGAAAGCATTTCCGTGACAACAGAGGGCTCTTCTTTTGGAGCAAAAATGGCTCGATCTTTCCCCACAGTATTGTTGGGAGCGTTTTCTTCCTTAATGGCATTTAAATCACAAATGTAAAGGTCATCCTGGCAGTACACGATTCTCTCCATTTTAAACTGGGCCCGGATATGTCTTTCAGCCTCTGCTGCTTGTGTCTCTCTATTGTCTTCAATTATCATCTAGAAAAGAAAGGAACAAGAAGTCCTAAGCCATTTGCTTCCTTTGGGAAAGTGCCAGTGCTCAGCAGTGTCCCCAGGGGATGGCAAGGTGGGCACAGTGTTCAACTGCCCTAATGTAGCACAATCTAATCCCAGACCATGGGAACATGGAGTGGTAATGCTTTAGATTCTGTGTCTTCTGTTGTGAAAGAGCAGGGAAATGTAGCAGTTTAGTCCCCTCCTTACACAGGGGTGGGATCAGTCAAAACCTGGTGCTTTAAATCCAAAGGAAAGTATCTGTTGTTAGCAAACCAACCCTGTGTAACCCCTCCCTGTCTGGTGCTTTTATTGCAGCCATCTGATGCTTTCTGGCCTTTTGGATACTCCCACCTAAAAGTCTGTGGGGSCAGCAAAGTTCCCTCAGTCATGCTCAAATTCCCTTAAAATGCTTTCCTAGCACCCCTAAGAAAACACCCCATCCTTTTTCTTGTGTCCAGTGTCTGCCAGAACTTCTTCCCTCTTCAATCCTCCCTCTGTGTTGCACCTAAAGACTCTGCCTGAACACCTCTGTGTTTGGAAGAAATAATTTATTTGTTCACTGTCTGGTTGGCTTGGGAGCTCAGTAGAGTTTGACCGGCAAACCACCTATATTTTGCTCACAGTTTCATCTCATTTTTTTTCAGCAGTAGCTTGTGAATGGACTCTGTTTCCTGGCTGCCAACATTGCTTCTCATCTCTTCCTCAAAGCTCTTTCTGAGTAAAGACCTTCGAGGACATCCACATCAGTGAACTTCACCCCAAAACATGCTCATGCCTGAACTGTGAATKGTCATCTTCTAGTTTTTCATAGCTGGATGATTTTGGGCTTGTCTGCTTCTGCACCTTTTAATCAAAGATGAGATTCTACCTCTGGCTAAAACTCCGGCTTGCTTTCAGAGAGGGAAAAACACTCTTTAGCACTCTGACTAATCATTGCAGGACTTAAATCAGAAATTAATTAGAAACTCTTCAAGGTAGCTGTACCAGGTTTTCTTTGCATTGTGTTGCAAAAATCAAGAATGTGAACAAAATAAAGAATGTATATATTAGATCTTGCCAAAGCTGTGCAAAATGCACTTTCTTTAGTGCCATTATAATCATGCTATCATTTTCAAGATGTTCCTGATTTTTCTGCAAGAAATCCCACACTTCCATAAGGGTAATGCAATGAGATAGGTACCATAAGCATGGACGTATTTACTAAWGCCATTCTGTCTTTTGACTTATTTCAGGTTACAGGGAAGTGCCTCACCTTGGCAGCTCTGCTTAAATTGTGAAAATTAGTGAAATTCCTTGCAACAAGTTTCATAAATTTATCTTCAACCAGTTCTAAGGGAAGAACAGAGAGACAAAATCAAGTCAGGCAAGTAAGCAAGGGCTTTAAGTTATTAATATGAGATTTGGGCGACTACTCATTTTCTGTATTCATTCAGAAATAGCTGAGCAGCTGTACTGGTGCACTCTGCCTTTGTGACTGATACAAACAAGAAGAGATTTAGATTTCCAGCTGCAAGATTGTGACCCCTTAACACAGATACTTCCACTGTACTGTTTCCTTACTGTGTTATTTTCTAACTCCCTTCAGAGAGGAAAAGCATTAACAAAAGCTGGAGACCCACATGCAGAGACTGAACACTCTAAAGAAGCAATCCCCAGGCGGAACCAGATTAACTTCCCCACTCTGAAGTATCCTGAGAGCATCAGTGAGAGCATCAGCTTCCCCTGGAAAATAAACCTGTCAGGCCCAGCAGTGTCCCCCCACAGRAGCCTCCTGGACTCACCCATCACGTTGTTCAGGACCTCCATTGCTGGCGCCTCCAGTTCTGTGATTTGATCTTTTATKATGTCCTCAAAAGTCCTGTAGTTGCTGAAGCCTGGGAACTCCCGCCCACGGTACTGATCTTCGTATTTCCACACTTTACTGGGGACGGTTTTCTTAGCTGTAATGGTAAAAGAACATTGCTTGGCTTGTAAATCACTCAATTTATGTTTCAGGTTTAAGAAGGAAGTCTAWTTCTCTTCTTTGAGTTGTTCTTGAGAGGAACAACTGAGATGATCTTTCATTACTACAGAACGGAGCCAATACATTGTTGCTCAGGGGATGAGCCACCTCACATGCTGTATCAAGCATCTCACTGACAGAAATTATGACGGGGCACAAAAATACTGGTTCTGCCTGGTATTTTTAGCCTCACAGTCACTTCCAAGTTTAAAAAAAAACCCTGAATAAAACAAACCTCCAAGCTCACTAAACAATTTTTTCAGGGAATTTACTGTTGACTACCTGTTTTTATTTAAGATATCACAGAAATATAAGTATTTCTTGGTTGTTATGATAGAAATTTGCTAGATATTTTTTTAGTATGAGATATCACACACCTTAAACCAGAGCCAAAGCGGAACAAACCTCATCCAGATTCTAAAATATTAATAAAATATTATAATATAAAACAAAAATTAAAATATAATAAAATATATTACTGTTAATGCTGTAATTTTATTATTACAATAATAAATACAATATTTATAATAATAAATTTGCAGCATTAACAGTAATAATAATAAATGATTAGACAGATTGTTATTCTTTATAAATTGGTATCACTGTCACTTAGAAGAAAGGTTCAGAAAATCACCAACAAATTCTGTGCCAGGGTCTTGATTTTGTGAGAAGAGAGACAAGCACTGAGCTCTCTGTAATGACAAAAATTAACACAAATTCTGTCTGTGTCCCCAAGGACCAAAGCATAACTCGCCTAACACCACAACAGATCGATGCTCCTGGATCTTGTTCTTCATTTTCTTGCAAAATATTTATTGAAGATGCCATATCTAGGTTTAAAATCAGGGAATGTGCTGTCAGGCCAGCTGCCAGGATGGTTTCTGTGCTCACCCCTTGCAGCACACTCCAGGAGAACAACTCCCCACGTCCGGAACTCCTTGCGGATCTTCGTGAACAGYCTGATTTCATCTCCCAACAGCTGCTCCTCGCCCCTCATTGTCCGAGAGATGTCTTGGTTAAAGAGTTTGATCAGCTGCAGTGAATTGAACAACAAGGAGGTCATTTGGTGAAGTTTCATTTTTTCAGACTAAAAATGTGGATGTTATGTAAATCTGCAGTCATTTGATGTTAAAGCAGAGACACAGTTCATAAAAAATATATTCCTTCCTTATAACTTTTATGCTCTTAGCTCCTGGGTTATTTTTGATGTTTTTTTTTTTGAAGGTGTTTCCTTTTTTTGGGGTGGGGGATTGTGGTTTTTTTATTGTTTT
>NW_026623444.1:926920-947068 GCF_030028575.1 Malurus melanocephalus | reverse complement strand
TTTGTTCTTTTTTTTTTCCCAAAACCATCACAGCTAGAGAACTTGATACTTTCTTTTTTCCCCTGTAGACTTTTTAGAACCATTTACTAAATTCTAATAGGCCAGACTTGTATGAAGTCTGATGGCTTCCACAAACACCTCTGCTATCCATTGGAGACTTACTGTGAGGCAAGAAAATCCCTTAGATAAGACACTTAGATGGACTTGCAAACCACATTTTCATAATAGGAATAAACTTGGTTTTATGAAGGTTATAAACAGTGGGAACCCTTTAAAGYGCTGAACAGTCAGGAGTGTAAGTTYTCCCTTGCTGAGATGCTTGATTTTGRCCAATCAACCAAGCTGTTTAGTTTTCTTGTCTCATAATCACAGGGAAARAAATTCTAGAAGAGGCAATGAGCTCCTGTGATCCATTATTTTTGCAGGTTGGTTTGTCTATGTTATTTTCATGGTTTTACTTTGAGGTTACCCTCAAAGCACTTCAGTGATGGATTCCATAAAATTCCTGGGGGTCCCTGCTGATGTTTTGGTAATTTCAGGTGGTTTCTTTTTCTCCCAGTTACCTCCTTGCTCTGCTCTGTGACCAGTACTTACATCAGTGAGGAAAAACAGCTTCTCAGACTCTGTTTTGGGTGTGCCTCTACTGTATCTTTGCAGCATCTGTAGGGTTTTATGGAGGGTCTCACGRATTTGGCTCTCCAGCGCTGGCAAAGTTTTCTGGGGAGGAGAGAGTGAAGAAAGACATTGAGATAGGCTGGATATGTCTGGTTTGGGAAGGAAAACAAAATTCCTCTAAGAGGGACCGACACCTGCACAGGATATTTGCCGTTTTTACAAATCCAGGAGTTTGCTGTCTGCTTCCCATGTGTGATAGTGGGATAACATGGAARTGCAAACATGGGCCTCATTGAGGGAAGGCAGGGGCCAGGATTCCCCTGAGGAATGAGGCTGGACCTCACTGAGAGCTGGGCAGAATAGCTGCAGTCTAGGRCAAGGTTCCACCCACAGAGAGCCAAAACTGTGTCCTCACTGGCTGTGCCATAGGGTGGTGACTGCTCAGTTCCTGAGAAATACTGATGGATCATGGTGTTTAGCTGCTTATTTTCTGTAAATTTACATAATTTTTTTTCTCCTTTGAAACTGGATTTAGAGGTCCCCTATATTTTACCATCTTTCCTTAATGGAATAAGATATATTACTTACACATATATTTATATAAAATAGAAAACCCCCATATACTTGCATTAGCATAGYAATACAATAGAACATCTTGACGTTTTGAAAACATTTTCAGTTAAATAGAAARCACAGTGCTTCAGTAAGCTGACAGCAGTAATTTGCCACCCAGATGATCAAAACTCCTCATAAACAAAGAGAAATATCCTGCCTGCCATCAAAAAGACAGAGATTACGAGTCACAAACAGAGGAAATAATTTGCTTATTGTTCATCTGCAGATTAAAAGCAGGTCTGAGGGCAGAGCAGGGTCTTTCTATCTCTACCTCTCAGTTCAATTTGTTCTCAGATCACTGAGTTGAAGGATCATTTAACACTATCTGTGCCTTTAAAGGTGAAATCCAATTGCAGGCAAGGCTGAAGGGTTGAATTTGTTTTTAGGTAGCAGCTGATSCAAACAGCTCAGTATGGGACCTGTRTTACTTACAATAATGTGCATCACCAACTCATTTGTGAGCTTCTCTGCCAGATGGGGGATAGTGGCYTTTCCTTGTTCCAAAATAACCCTGTGAAAAAAGAGGGAAAGGTGATTTTGAACAGCCAGCATGTGCAGGGCAAGGAGGCAGCACTGATGCTCTGTTCTGTTTCCAACTAATTTATTACACAATTTGAATAAAGAAAGAGCTTTTGGTGGGGCGCTAGCGCAGATATGGCAACTTTTATCCAAGAGTTGTTTGACACCTGCTGGCTAAGGAAAGAGAAACAGCAAACAGCAAATTCTAGCAGCAGATGAATGTGCTGCATGATTATTTCTCCCTGTGTTAAGTTCACCGACTCAAAACCCTTTTCACCTGCTGTTCTCTGTATGTGACTGATTTGCTGCTGAGTCACCTGGGCAGTCTGTGCCCTCAGCACTGTCTTTCTCATGCTGTTTTCACCACGTTTTCCAGGGAACAGAAATATTTCAGTGCCTGACTTTGAAGTGCTCAGGTGCTTAACTCAAATTCTTTGGGACTTAATCTGAACTCCTCAAGTTCGTTGCACTTCCCCCATGTATTTTAAGCCCCCCACATTTTAAAAGTTTAATTCCGTATTTAAAAATCTTCTGGATTATTGAAACACAGCCCTTTGTGGGCAATGAGAAATAGTGAGTGTAATTAATACCTCTTTGTAACCCCCGAGTTAAATCTCAGCAAATCAACAGGAAGCTATGAGGGGACTTTAATATGTTTTTTTTAATGAGATTTTTTTTTTGTCAGGAGTACCTGAAGTGTTTGTGACTCTCAAAGAAGATTTTCTCCTGCTGGATTGCAGCGGCCAAGGTCAGTTTGTTGTGGATGTCCTGCTGCCCACGACACTTCACGATCATGTAACCTTTTTTGAGGGGGATTACCCTGTTTTGCAGTATTTTGATGATGGATTCTTCGGTTCCTTTGTCCACCAGGTCGGGTTTTGTGAGGATTCCTGTGAAATTAAAAGAGAAAGTTGACCACCATGCAGGAACACTCTGTACCATGTTTTATAAATCAAATTTTTTTTTTGTATTCTGTCTCCTATAAAGATCTCASCCCCTGGGCTTTGTCCTTTCTCTACAGCTGGTCTCCCACCACACCTTCTGCTTTGCAAAACTTTTTTTAACTGGCAACACCAAAGCTTTTCTACCCTTAATTAGTTTCAGATTAACTWGCATCAACGGACATTTTCAATTTCCAATTATTCATAATATGAATGCCAGCAAGACACCAAACTAAGGGRTTCTTGAAGCTACTCAAGAATATTTGCAAATATTTTCTTTAGGCTGTTTTCTTCTCCCCCCCCCCCCCCCGCCCCGCCTTCTTATGGTACCTAATTTCACAGAACATCAGACCTCATAGGAAAAAAAAAAAATTGCCCTCCTTTTCAAATTGTAGCTTAAAAATCATCTGACCTAGTGTCCTTTCTCCACTGGGATCCACCTCTTGAGCCATTTTCAATGCTTCTGTTGTTGCAATATCCACGTTACACGGCACCACSACCAAATTGATTGTCTCTTTGCAGCCAATAACTCTTTTAAGTAGCATTTTGATCTGCAATTCAATACAGCAGTGAGGAGGTGCAGTGAATTCAGACCTTGCATGTAGGATGTGACCACTTCCAGCAATATGAGCCACTGTCTGATGACATTAAATGTCACATATGCTGAGGAGAGTATTGCATGCCAAGGGATGGCACGGAAAGGGGTCAGTAGAAGAATGCAGACTCTTTTCCTACATCAGGGTTAATCCAAACATCTGGCATGGAAGAGACCAGACTGATGTTGTCAAGCCTGTCTTGACAGCTACGTGGGGTTTAACCTCTTGTGCATGTATAATCTTATATTATGGAAATATTAAAKATATTTGATATGTAATCATATGTAAGAAAATCAGGTTATGATGTGTAGGTACACACTTACGGAAAGAAAGCAAGTTAGATTRTACTGGTAAATCTCAAATTTGTATCTCTGAAAGGAGAACAAATGTCTTTGGCTTATATTTCAGTGAATATTTGTAGGAAAAATTAAAAAAAAAAGCTAAAACCAGAGTTGCACATGATATCTAGTTGGCATTTTTTCTGCTTCAATGCCAAACTAAATGAGTTTCTCATAATTTGTGTTATTTTTGCAGAAACTTCATACAGCTCTATTGTGTTTATTCCAAACGAAATTAATTTTCCCCCTCTGGATTTTGGTAAAGATGCCTCTCWTTTCTACCAGTTTCTGACAGGCTGCAACGCTATAGACTCCATCTCTGGAGCATGCAGTCAACTGGGGACAACGGAAATGTTCGGATTTTATCACATTTGCTGCTKTCTTCTCAATAAAATAGGAAGATTTCTATCTAACTGTGAAATTAAATTACTCTCCTCCCAGAAACTGAAGCCCAGGCAATCCCATCTTGTCTCATTTCTATTTGGTATATCCAGTTTAGTCTGGGCTCCTCTTATTCCAAGTTCCTATTTAAAGGTTTTTAGGTGAAACAACACACCAGCTCCTGCACATCACCCTCACAGCAGATCTCACCCAGCTAGAGTTTTATTTGCATTACCCAGCATTTCTTCTAAAAGCAGCCAGAGGAAGAGCACAGATCCCCTCCACTTATTCTGTTTGCTTCAAGAAAGGTGTTCTGGGAGCCCTCAGGGGATGAGCCTGGGCACAGATTGGCACGAGAGGCTGAGTTTTACCTGGTCCCCGATGTCTTTTGGCTGGTCCCCCACGGCCACCCTGGCAATTCCAGGAAGATCAATCAGGGTCAGATCTGGCACATCTGGGGACCGAATTTCCAGGGAAATTAACTCTCCACTGATGGCACCTCTAGAACCAGCCACAACATCCTGGGCTGTGAGGAGAAAAGAGCAAGGCAGTGAATACAAAGCTGAACACAATGACTTGGAAAATGTACCTACTACCACCTAAGGCTCTTTTAGGCTTGGCTTTTTCTTTCAGATCAAGCAACACACTTAAATCCATTGATGCAAAAATCTGAGGAAGTTATTATGCAGCACAGGTCTATGTGAATTCCTGTTGGAATATGAACTGTAATGTTTTACAGAGCACATATTAATGGGCTCATGTGTGCAGACCAAGTACATGTAAATAAATCACAGTGTAAGGGGTCAGGTAAAACACTGGTCAGTTGTAGGAATGCTTCCTCAACCACAAAAGACTTTTTAGGTATTAATTAATCCTTGGATGCCTTGAAAGAAAAATAGGTGGTTTTCTATATTCTTTACATTTTGATAGGGAGATTAAGGGTAARTTGTCCCAGATCCTACAAGGCAATAATGCTTGAACACAGAGAAGCAAGGAAACCCCACAGTCATTCTCATGAAAAAATTTCAGCTCTTTAATTACCTTACTTAATTCATACCAATTGCCTGGCCAGTTTTGAGAATATCCAAATAACATATTGAAAAGCTAATAAAAATAACAGAAAGAATAACAATGTGCAGAGCTGTGCTAATCAAGGCAGTAAGGACAATCCAGCTCCCACATTTAGGGCAAGTGYTGACTGCCCTTTGGGTAAGAACTCTGATTTTTTACACAGCATGAAATGCTGTCACAATAAAGCTGTGACACGTTAAGGGCAATGACTGAGCTTGTGGTCATTACCTGGCAGAAGCTCTCTGCCCTCCACTCTGCTTTCTTGCAATTTTCTCCACAATCACAAGATTTCCAGCCAGAGTCACCTCAAGCACACTCTGGGCTTTTGAACTGATGACAGGAACCACTTAGAGCTTTGCATGTTGTGGGGGAAAAACGTGGTTTTATAAGTTTTGAATTTGAAATTTAGTTAATTATTGTGTATGATTGAGTTTTGGGAAATAAAAGGGAGTGTTAACAGTTTGTATGGAGGAGGAATATTACATTCTTAGCTACTTTTGAGAAAGGAGATTAGAATGTAAAATTAATAATGTAGGTGGTTGAGAATCATACATATTACTAATATTGTCATTTTTATAAATTTATTAATTATATATTGAATATTAATTAAATAGTTGTTTTTTAACTAATGTATGTTTGACACAAATGTATACACTGCTTGCTAAAGTGAATAAAAAAGGCTTGTCCCACAATAAAGTACTCTTTTTCACCCTCTTTCTCTCTTTCTTTTTTGTGTCTTTGTATCTATTATTTTGTGTCGCTGTTTGGCCAACAGTGACAGCATGTTTACCATTTGACAGAAAACCTCTCCAAACCAGGAAACCAGGAAGACATCACCCAGGAAAGGACACAGTCTGAGCCTTTGTCATGGATCAGGATAAAAGGATCATGGATCTATCTAGTGGGTGGCATCCCTGCCCAAGRTGTTGGACACAGAAGACCTTTAAGGTCCCTTCCACCCAGGCCATTCTGTGATCATCATCACGGCTCATCTTCACCACTGAAGCACTGCTACAGCTCCCTTGAGAGAACTGAGTTTTGCTGTCCCAGCTTCTGCTCTGAATTCAGCTCTTGGTGTTACCCCACAATTGCTATGGGTGCTGCTCAGTCTGAGCAGAGGATTCAGAGGAGATTGAACCAGCCAAACCCACTCACCTTGTCTTATTGCTCTGTCCACCTCAGAGGCATTCTGGAGCTCCAGGGCAAGATTCCTGTAGCAGATTTTCCCTTGCCACGCCTGGCCTTCAGGTAACCTCTTGAGCTTGAGTTCCAAGGGACAGCGAGTGACAATACCTGCAGCAGTTCCAAAGGCAGAGCTTGTTGTGCATGAAACACAGCCCTGTGGTGTGTGCTGTACACAGGGCTGCCCGATGTTTCACACAAMAACATGGAAATGTTCCAAGAGACGGTGCCAGAGGGGGTTGTCCAACTTCCTGCTCAGAGCAGGATTGTCACCAGYCCTAGATGAGGCCAACCAAGGCCCTTCCCAGACATGTCTGGCCCTGCAAACCTCCACAGACGGAGCTTTGCTCCTCTCTGGATCATCTGTTTCAGTGCTGCAACTAAATCCTACGAAAAGCTTTTCCCCAACTCCAGCCTGAAGAACTGGGTTATATTGCAAACTCACATGGAACTTGYAGAATTTATGTGTGTGAAAATACAYACAGCTGAAAAGTGGATCTTCTTGAGYTGCAAAGTCTTCCAACAACCATTTGGGATTCAAATAATGCTTTAAGTAAAGATCTTTGTACACATAATAATAATAAAAAAGATACTTGTAAGAAAATGTTTAAAAAATCTAAACCAGCCCCAGAGTCAAATTTAAAAACTAATTTTCCATGTGAAATTAATACTCTTGCACTGTTGCTTCCTGGGAAATGCACAGGGTCATCTGATGCTGACTTTCAGTCTGTCTACAGTTTGGGGCAGCTCCACTGCACTACACTAAAAAAAAAAAAAAAAAAATCCCTTCCACCTCATCAAACTGAAATTCAGGTGAAAACATGAGAATGTGAATTCTTACCCTGGCCCCTGGGGAGAGCAACACCAGACAGGGCTTCGAGGACAGAGCTTTTCCCAGAACTCTGGTCTCCAATCACCGCAATGGCAGGCAAAGACAGGTCCTTTTCTATTCCAAGAGCTCTCAGGCTGTCGACAAGGTCAATGCAGGGTCGGATCTTTTCCTCATACTTGTTGTTCAAGGTGTTTTCTGCAGCCTGGTAGAGTTAAACTTACAATGAATTGTCAATAATTAAAAAAAAAAAAAAATGCATTTTCTACTCATTGTTCTTTAGTAAAACTTATTTGCTGGCATCAAGCTGTATTTCATATCACTGTGCATCCCTGCATCAATATGTAATAAATAGGCATTTTATTTCTGTAAATATGAAAGAAAMAGTTGAGGTTGGCTCAAAGACCATCCTCAGTAAAAATATCAAATTTTGAAATCCATCCTGAGAAGCTAAAGAACACATTAGTAAGTGTGCTTTTTTAATTTTTTTTCACAACAGTTTTTTTTAATAACTGCCATTTTCTTCCACTCATCCACAGAYGTACTGAAGCACGTGTATGCAGATGAAAATTGATCCCAGAAATCAGAGAATTTAGTAAAGAACAGCTTATTAGATCTTTGCTTTGCAGTTTGAAGATTTAGTTTCTGCACAGATACCCAAAAGTTCTGCTGTGATGTTCTTAACAGGTGGCTGAGATCTTTTAGGGCATCATGCCTTTTCTTTCTTTGCCTCATTTTAGGCTCACATAAGGCCTGAATATGARTGGGTTGTTTCAAATGACTGATTACTGTCATTTTCTGGGTTTGATATATGTCCAGATATTAACACTGGCTCTTCATTTACATGAAAACAAAACAAGTGATTTCCAGTCTTTGGCAAAACTGGTCCATCTGCCATCAAATATGMTCAGCTAAAGTATGTAAAGATCAGCTTGGTCTCTTCTCCCTGTTCCTCTCTCCACATTCCAGTCTGACTGCTGCATTTAGAAATGCAGTTTTGGGAACACCAATATGTTTCAGACACATTGGGCCAGGCACATTCAAACACGATTTTTTGAAAAGAAAAATTGAAGTTTCTCTCCATCACTTTTATCCAAGAAAGRTGCCTCTAAAAGTATATCTGTGGTTCAGATGTACTCAAACAGAGCAGATTTTTTGGGCCAAGATGAGAGAGGCAGCACACATTTCTGGAGGCAGGCATTTGAAACCTTTTTTGGTAACCCCTGCCCACTCTCTTCACTACAATAGCTAGTAAATTCTCAAAAAACTTCAATAACTGTGTCACAGACTTAAAATCAATCTGTGTTCAGTGTAAAATATCCAAACAGGTTATTATTAACCTTTCTGTGCATTTCTGTTGAGGGTTGAAGAGTCTCAAGTTAAAAAAAAAAATCTCAGCTTTTCTGTTCAGCATTTGTTGTTAGGGTTGAAACCAATGCATGTCCCACATTAAAYTGGCTTCCAGGCTGCAGCCCTCCCTTTATTTTAGACCTGCATTTTTAATGTCTGCAGATTGATTACTTCTTTTCCAGTTACACAATAACTGCTTGGCCCTGATCCCAAAAGTCCTCCTTAGACCTAACAAGTACAGATTGCCCAAGGAGACAAAGGAATTCATTTTGAGGCACAAAGWGAAACAACAGAGTAAGAGTGGGGAGGATCTGTGCCCTCTTCTTGCCTTACCTTGTCCTCTTCCCCAGAAAACTCTTTCTCCAAGCCCTCCTGCTCATAGTTAGGTTTTTTCTCAAACAGGTGGTCTACYATCAGAGCAGCTTCTTCTGGTTCTGGTGGGAGAGGCACCGCAGCAACTTCTGGAAACGTTTTTACGAAAGAAAATGAAAASCCTTCTTTCTTTGGGGTACTTTTGTTTTTTTCAGAATGTTGTTTGAAGGCTGCATTCTTTTTATCCATGGCCTGTTGATTTTCTGGGCTTCCACGCGGTCCCTAAGTGCTTCACTAAACAGTGGTCACTGCCTGGTCCAACCACTCCGAGGTGCAGCTTCTGAAATCAAACATGGGGCAGTGAGAGACTCCACTGGCAAGAGTGATCAAAGCAGTGAAACTCAAACACCACTTTTATTTCCTCATCCAAACCCYTGGTGGGTACCAAGTGCCACAGCTCTTTTCAAATCACTAAAGTAGGTCTCCAGAGGATAGGCTTGAAACACTTCTCCCTACCTCTCTTACACTTTTTTTTTTTTAATAAAAAAGAAATTGACACAGAAAAAACAATATTTGTTTTTCAGAAAACAAATAGTTACACCAGTTTTTGCAAAAAGACGATTTCCCTTGGTGAAATACTTTGCTGAAAGGTGTTTGGACAAGCTCAGGCAGTATCAGGGCAGGACTAGAGGGAGTGTGAATCCTTCACTTCCTGGGGTCAGGAGTGTAGGGGGCTGGCTCTGCATGGTGGGACACTCTGAGCCATAGTCTGCTAAGTGGCCATCTCACCTCTTTGGTGGAAGAAATACTTGTTAGAGGCAAGTCTGATCCTATTTTAGAAGCTCTGTATCTTGGACCTGTCCTTTATAGCTTAAAACCCTCTCCCAAAAGTACACTTCACTTGACATGATGTTAGAGAAGGGAGAACTAGGAGGCTTTTTATTTCCTTGTTAAGCATTTCTTTATGTAAAAGTTTTATTTTCTGTGGGTGACTGAGGAAATTAGGGGCTTTTGGCGTGACATTCTCCAGGGAAGGTGATTTCCAGAGAGTGATTTAAGGAAAAAAACCTCGAGTACTTTTTGAAAGCTAGATTTTTTTTCAGCCTCCCTGTACCAAAACCAAGGTCTGTTTAACTCRCACACTTCAGAAAACAAATTAGGAGACCCACATCTTTGCTTGAAATAATTTCCCATTCTGTTAATTTTGTTTGGTTGTATTAAGTTTATAGGATTATTAATTTAAACAGATGCCAAAATGAGATGATCAGACACAATGTATGTTATACTTCCAATGTGTAAAACAAGTTTAGAAAAAACCACCACACAGTATAGTAGAGTTGTTAAGAGATTCTTGGTCCAGGAGCAAGAAGCTGGACACAGTGACTGTGTGGGCAATTATAATTGGATTTATTGCTAATACACTATATAAATATTGCCAGTGCAGTATCAAAATAATAACTCTATCATCTATTACAATGGATTTTTATCAGGTCATGTTCCTTCCTGTTGAGTCACAAGTGAGACTCCTTTGCTTCCAAAACTTCTCAGAKTTTGGAAATGCAACTTGGTCCACTTAATCCCAGATTTGGTCAACAGTCTGCGTYTAAAGAGTTACAATATGAGCAGGTTCAGCTGGAAATGTCCAGGTTTACCCCAACAGGGGGCACTGGTAGTGGTGGGGTAAGAATGGGGTGGGGAAGGGGAAAACGGACCCAGAAACTCMCTGCAACTTCAGAACAGCAGTTTGCCCAGTTATCCCAGTCTCCAGCAGCATTTTACATCCTTTTTGTGGTGTACCAAAGTCAATCGCAAGTGTCTCAGTTCCAGATCTCTGGARTGAATTAATTATGCAAACATCCAGGCATCCGGCAATGCCCCCTGGTGTGTTTACTTACAAACCCCAGGGCTGTCACAGCGGTGGAAGGGATGTGAGAGGGCTGAGGATGTGTGAGGAAACTCGAAAATCTTTTGTCATCCTTACAAACACCGGGATGGGGTGCAGACCACACGCAGGGTGCGCACACACACAACAAACCCAACAAAGACAACTGAACTCAGCACTAGAAAAACCAAACGTGTGGCTGTTCCTCTGCTCTCCCCCCAGACCTGGAAAGGGTGGGGAGGTTGTGTAACCATGCCCTGTGCGATTTCTTTGTGTGCTGAGCCATGACAACATGGGATGGAAGCAAGGAGGAGAGGAAAACAAAAGAACAAAAGGTAAAGAGCCCTTCCACAATGGGCGAGAATCCACACGCGAAACGTGACACTTGGATGACGCGATAATTCTGAAAGTCTGCCAACAATTCCCTCTCACCGGAGCTGCCCCTGCCACCTTTGCAGGGGCAATGCTGATTTCCTGGAGCTTCACCTTTACAATTTGCCTGCCTGTGGGTGGGAAACCTCTCCCAGCACAGCACAAAGCACTCTGCTGCACACCCACACCTGCACAGACACCAACCTGCTGACGGTTCTGAAGAGGAGCTGCTGTGTTTWTCTGTGAGCACCCTTTGGCTTTGCATCTGTAGAAGATGAAAATCCCCGACCAAAAAAATCCCCTACCAAAAAAATCCCCTATTGAACTCAGGGTGCAGAGCTGCAGTGCTGATCACACAACTCTTGGATTTGTTCACTTTCTGTCCAACCAGAGGAGCACATGGACTTCTGTCTCGCACACCCTGTGACTTCAGGATATTTGGGTAAACCTCATAGACTCTGAGGGTTTTTTTTATTAACTCTAGCTGTCCAATCATAAAGAAAATGAAACAATGCAAAGGTTATGATCCTACTCATAAACACTTGTGGCTAGATCATCTTGCTGAATACTGCCTTAAAAAAAATATAATGCCATCTCTCAGTTGTCTTCTTTTAAAGAGGAAATAATACTAACATCTTTTCTCTTTCTCTACCCCAGAAAGCAAAAAGTCTTGCTCTTGGCAACCCTGTTTAATCACACTTACTTTAAATACCTTATGCAGCCTTGTCACTTTCAAAAGATTGACAGTAACAGCAAAAAATTGCATTACTGTTTTTAGAAGAAGGAAAAGAGAAWCTTACCCTTGTAAGTGTCCTGTAGCAAGGAGAAGCAATGATTTCTTGAAACTTCTTCGGATGCTTTTTTACTTACAGGCTCCACCTACCCACTATGATAAGAAACARCAGAAACGAAACTAATTCTCAGAGGTTAAATACTTGGATTCTGTGGAAAGGACCAGGTTGTTTCAAAAGACAGAGTTGCCACAAGTGGGCACCACTTGCTTACCTTGCACCTGGCTCTGTTAAGGGCATGGTTGTCTTAACACATGAATTGTGTCCACAGTGGAGATCTCACAGACATGAGTTCAGAGAGCCACAAAATCCTAGAACACTTTGGGTTGGAAGGGACATAAATCCCATCCAGTGCCACCCCTGCCATGGCAGGGACACCTCCCACTGTCCCAGGCTGCTCCCAGCCCCAATGTCCAGCCTGACCTTGGGCACTCAAAGGGATCCAGGGGCAGCCACAGCTTCTCTGGGAAACCTGTGCCAAGGTCTCCCCACCCTCACAGGGAAGCAAACATCTTCCTAATATCCAATCTAAACCTACTTCCTTTCAATTTAAAGCCAATCCCCGTTGTCCTATCACTACCTGCCCTTATAAAAATCTCTCCCTAACTCTTCCCACTGAAGCCTCTCAGAAGACCAGCCACGCCTCGGAACTATTATTCAGCAGATGATATCCAGGTGAAACTAAGCTTAATTATTGCTGAACTTTAAGTGAATTATGAATTATCAATTAATTGCTGTGTAGCCTTATGATATTTAGCATTAATGCAGCAAATGCTTTTATCAAGGCAGCTCTGAATCTGTTACAGGTGTTACCTCAAAACACGATTCTTCACTTGGCAAAACTGTCTCCATGAAAGTCCTTGGAGGGATTCTGTCAAGCAAATGTGAAATTCATGCTCTTAGGGTGATAGCTTTGTGATAGCTCTGGAAACAATAATGCAGTGTGTTGGGTTTTTTGCTTTCATTTCCCCGTGTGTTTAGTGAACAGCAGAAATGAAACTCTTCCCAACACAGCTGAGCTCCTCCTCCCTTGGCTGTGCTGTGTCATAGGATATCATGGACWAATGGCAGAGGTACTTGGTAATAAYTGCCTTTGARCAACAGCTTGCCTTTCCTCCCCCACAAAAAGACATTTCACCGAGTCAGCTCACTCACACCTGGGGCAAAACCTRTGGTTCAAGCTGCTCTGCCCCACTCCCACCGGTGTTGCCTGCTGGGGATGCAGGTCCTGTGCCATCCGGGGGACCCTTTCAGCCTCCTCATCCCTCCCTGCAAAAAGCGAGTGGGTTAGGGCCCCCTCCACAGGAGAGGGAATATTTTTTCTACCTCCAAGCAAGACTTTCCTGTCCAATGAATGTGGCAAACCATRCCACCACTCACCTGGGCTGTGCTTTGGTTGCCAAAGGCTGCAGGGCATGGCTGAAGTTGTTGGATGTGGGTGACAAGAAGGCWAAGTGACACACAGTGTGATTTGTCTCTATTGTGCGCAGCTTCAGGACAGCTCCAAGCTGTTTTTCATTATCTTATGGTGTTTTCTCAATATCTCTTCTGCTGTCTTTACTGTCCTGCCCTTTTTGTGTTTTTTTTTTTTTCTTTTTCTTTCTTTCTATTTATTTATTTATTTACTTACTTATTTATCTATTTATTTATTTATTTAAATAGGCTCTGAGCTGCTAAGCAACATTACTATGTTCTGTTCAGTCAGGGGCTTTTCCAGTCGGATTCAGGAACCTTCCTTCTCACTCCCTCTGGTTTTGCCCACTGCCTCTATCGAGCAGCAGTTGTCAATTCCTGTTTTGGTGGGTTTCAAGCTGCCTGTCTCAGGCCCGTGGTTCTGACTGCCCGGCAGATGAACTGCTCTCTAGACCCATCCCTTTTTCCTCCTTCCTCACCTGGCAGTGGCTCAGAGAGGGTCTGTCCCCAAGCTCTGCCTGCAGGTGGCAGGATGTGACACACAGCCAGGCTGGGCACGGGCTGCAGCAGGACACGGCAGCTCTAAGCTTTCCTGCCCTCTTTCACCATCCTTATCCTTACACTTMTACAGGAGATCAATCTGAATGAGATTCTAAGTCCTACTTTTGTCCCAAAATGGCTTTTTTTCACCCTGTGTGCGAGAGGCTGATCTGCACGCTGAGTTCAAATATTTCCTTTATTTATAGTTCTGCACAGAAGGAGGTGCTGGGTGGTGAATCCACAAAGCCAGCACAGTGACWATCAAAACTTTTCACTATTTATGCACAAACAAARGTATTAATGTTCACCAGCCAAGTCAAGAGTTCTCTTATTAACTAGTATTTTATCTTCTATTGATTAAATGATTCTCTCKCTTCCTTTGCTAATTAGTCCTCATGCTCAGTCTTTTCTTCAGAGTCAGTGAATGTTTTGCGTTAGTGGGTGGTGAGTCAGGGATTGTTATCCCCCCTTGGGGGAACTACCCTTTCCTGATTTGATGAGCTGGCCTCGCTTTGCTCCTTGCCATCACGCATTATCTTAGTTTATTCACCAAGTGTCCTTGATTTGTTGCTTCAGCAATACATTATGTCTGGCTGCAGCTGATAYATTATTTCAAGTTCAGGTTTCTTCTACTCCTTTCTCTCTTACAGCTGCTGCAATTACTGAGACACATTAGACATAATTTATCTTTTAGGGAGCTGTTCATCATTTCTTCCCATTGAGGCTATGAAGCCACAGCAGGACTCAAATCCTCCCTTTTTATGAACATCACACATTTTTTCTGAAATTAATCCCAGGCATGACAGGTAAGTCAACAGTGTCATGATTTTCCAAATACAAATATTCAGTGCTGCAATTAAGAGAAAACATAATAAGGTCTGCATTAAGAGAACGACAACAGGGTGAAGCATCTTATTGAAAATCTCYGTAATCAGTCCAAAAAGAGTGTCCCACCTTTGATGTTCTGTAGGAGCAGCTGCATCTTTCTTTCTGTTGTCAGATTTCCCTCCTCAACACCAAGAAAATCAGGCTCTGCTCATCCTCCAGAATGCAAAAGAAAGCTTCTTTTAAATCCAAAGCAGCCAGATAATTATTTGTCGATGAKCATTTGTTTTATTGCTCTTAAATCCTGCACCAGCCTATGCTGCTGAGAACGAGGCTTCTTTCACCGGTGTCTGATTCAGACTGGCCCTCTCCAAGCAGCATTCAGKATGGCATTCTCAGCTTCTTCTGAGCTGTAGGTCAGCATTAAACTTCAGCATCAAGCCTTCCATGCCTTTTCTTGTGAGACATAGAGAAGTTTCTGAAAAAGGTTTGCAAGCATTTAACTTGCAGAGCACATATTGTCCTAACAATTGAAGGGGACATCCTGGCACATGGAAACTTRTGAGTCAATTTAGTGTCTCCAGCTGTGCATTCCATGGGTTTTAAGAATGGCTGTAAAGCTCATTTTCTCATTACCTCAACAATCAGAACTGTAAATTTACTAAGCAGACCCTTGCAGTGAGTTTTTATGAAATGTCTGGCTTTGCTATCCACCAGAAATTCCTGGTTTCAGTTGATGTATTATCTTAAATTTCCTTCTTTTATTCTTTGTTTTCTMTAGCTACTGCAGTTACTGGGACATATTAAACATAATTGATGTATTTGGGAGCTGTATATCAATACTAGTGACTAGTTTATGAATTTTCAGCAGTGTCTGTCACAGGACAATGTTTCAACAAAAGGGGAAACAGGAACTCTGAGCAGTGTCACTTGCTGTGAAGRGTGAAATCAGGGTTCTCCTTTCTCCACAAGTCAAGATTTTGGTTCCCCTATWTTCTCCTGAAAGAGCAAAATAAAAACTTTACATCTTCAGTGGGAAATGTTCTAGTGTAAGGCATTGAAAAGAATTTTCAAATTATGTAATGATTTATAACAGCTTATTTATTTATTGTTTCACTGGCAATACAGTTCTRCAGATTAACACATAACACAACAGAGATGTTTAAAATAGACTAAGCAGAATTTCATTCAAACCTGAGAGTTCAGAGTATGTTTTGAAATAATTTTAATGAACRGAAAAATGAGACACAATGCAAAAGATGAATGACCAAGCATTTGTCAAAGCCATTTCACATTACAATTTCAAAATAAATCAAAATATAATGTAAATGCAGTAGTTGGCAGGATCATTACGTGACATAAACCATTAGGAAAAATCCTTAATCATAAAATTATTCAGATATTATACTGGATGTTGTCTAGTCAAACTTTATAAATCAAAGTGGTTGAGATCATATTGCTTCAGGCTTTTGAGTCTTGAAAACATTCAAGTATGGAGATTCCATAGCCTCACAATGAAATTAATTCAAATGATTGACTAATGATTTTTTTCCCTTCTTCCATACGTATCCAGTTGGATATATCCTCCGTGTTTCAGTTCCTGCCCCCATCTGTCATTCTCCCATCCTGTATCTCGGCACAGAGCCCAGTGCCATCCTCTCAGACAGAGGTGCTGGGGGGCTGCTACAGCCCCACCCCTTCCCCAGTGTCCTGCTTCTGGCTGGGAGAGAGTTCATTTTCTTCCTGGTAGCTGATGCAGTGCTGTGTTTTGGAGAATAGTGYTGATAACACACAGATGCCTCACATTGAACTAATGTATCAAAAAAGAAAGAAAAGMTTTAACTCTGCAGTGGATTAGACACTCCCCCAAAGCAAACTCCGACATAACAAGATTCCCAAAATTAATTAAATAACTCAAATTAGTAGAAAAGGAGGAAAAGGAAAAAATGAAGAAAAATATCCCCCCTCATGGGCAGGGACCATTTCTTCCATTTGTGTAGTACAGTGTGACTAAGAATTAAAGCTTTGTTATCTAGAGTGTTAAACCTATTTCTTCAAGGGGTATTAAAATCTGTTAATGATCATTATGATGCTGGTATTTAAATAGTTGCCATTGGGATATTTATAAGTGGTGATATTTTCTTCTAACCTTTTTTCTACTTTCCTAGTTTCTGATAATGGAATAGGAAGGGTGTTGTCTGTTACAGATAAGGCAAATAAAGTCAGTTCCTCMCATCTGTTTAGCATTGAAGTATTACAATTTGGGTGGGGTGGAGAGAGTCTAAAACCTAAAACACAGTGTGTAGTGTGTATGACTGCCCATTGGGTAGTTGCTTGGGTGCAACTGGCTTTGCATGACCTTCCTCCAGTCTGTCCTTTTAATCCTGTTACATTAAAAATTACAGAGATGAACTCCTCAATTAATACAAATTGGTACTGTCAACAGGAAACTAAATAGTAGCAAACAATCTAACAGGATGACTTTGGGGGATTTTTGTATCCCTTGAGGTGAATTAAGCACATGTTTGTGCTTAAATACAAAAAGATTTAATGAGCAATGTCCAGAGCTGAGTCCCACTGCCGTAAGTGGTTCTACAAGGACAGTACAAAGATGTGTCACAGGCTGATTCCTTACCTTTGTCTTGGTATCCATCATGTGAGCGTTGGCACCTTGTCCCCATGGTCCTGCCCCCAACACCAGCTCTGCTGCCCRAAGGGGGCCCCTGAGTGCTCCCATTGCACCACTGCTGCCAAAATGCTGCATTTATCTCATCACCCAGTGGAACTTCACTCCTTCATAGGGACCACCCCTGGCTCTGACATCCCTGCCTCCAACCAGGGTTGATGCCTTAGGATTTCAGCTTCTGTATTTTTCATGTCTCTGTAACCTTGTAATTCTTTAGTGTGTAACTCCAGACTCCACAGACAGTGCTGAGCTCCTGCTCTCCCATTTTTACACAAAACAATTCCTCTGCAGCCCCAAACTCAAGGACACCTCCCTGTGCCAGTCCCCAAGAGATGGAAACAACAGAGAATTGGGGGGAGCCAACTTGGAGTGAATGACTGCATTGGCTGAGCTGCAATTGGAGCTTCAATTTAATTCCCTGATATGCAAAAGGACAAAAGTGACAAAGTGTGAAGAATCTGTGACCGAGTGTCCATTGTGGATGCAACCCCTGGGTGGGCCAGGACTGCCCTGAATGTACCTGAAGGCCCCTCAATAAATAGAACCGCTTTTTATTCTCTTAATTTTGTCTAGCCTCTGTTTTAGTAAAGTGTGATAAGGGATCACTGTAACCCTTTCTGCCCTCATTCCCTCCATGCCAGATMATTCCTTGGACAGGAATGACCATTGCTAAGCAGTTACAATTTGAATTATCCCTCCTATGCCATGCTAGCAAGACATGAAGTTAATTAATGCTCACTCTTTGCTATGAAATATGTCAGTATCTYGCTGACACATTCATTTCACTGCAGCAAAACACAGAGGTGCAGACGCCAAGCAGTGGACTGTGAGAGAAGGAAGATGCTTTCCCCACAGCATGGAGCTGAGGAATACAATCAGTGCAGGTGGCTCAGGGTGCAGCTGTAGGCTGAGTTCTGTGTGGTGGGAGCCCCAACCAAGAACTGGCACTGACCCTTTGCACAACAAAGGTCCTGTGGCACCAGCCAGCGGAATAAATTGCTTTAAAGATCCAGATGCCTGAGACTGTACTTTGGGAAACCTGGGGCTGAGCTGCCCAGTCCACAAGCAAGCCTTGTCATCTWGGGAATACCTACGGAAAAACAGCGCTGTGAAATTTTGCAGGGCCACATCTGAATTGCGCCAGTTGTGCCTTACAAATGTTCAAGAACTCCAGAAACARTCTTTTTCCAAAGAACTACCTGATCCCTGGCTGATAACATACATGTTTCACTGATGTTTCTGTYTTCTGTGTGAAACAAACCTTGTAAAATTCTAAAAGCAAATTCCTCTGTGGGAAATACCTGGGATATTAGACACCAGTTTCAGCAGCATTAGAAAATGATGCTTGCAATGATATATGCATAAACRAGGAGTGTTTATGCTCTGCTGAGCAGGATGAGGAAGCTTTTCTTTCCTTAGTTTGACTGAATCCCTAATGGACTTAGATCCCAGCCCAGATAGATAAGAGATATGTTGCATTCCTATTTGAGGTGCCCTGCAATAAAAACTGTGGGAAATTATATTTTAGGATACTCTTGAGCCCTTATTTTTAGTACAGTGCTGTTGAAGTTTTAAGATAACCACAACAAAATAAAACCTTTTTTTTTTTTTTTTTTGTCCATGCGAGTGTTAGGCAAGGGATCAGAGGAATTTCACCACTGGACTGGGATCCTGTCTGACAGCAATGTTACATAATCCAGAACGGGAGAGCTAGGAAATTTACTTGGTTGAAATTCCCCATGGCATTTGGGGAAATCCTGTCTCCCAGAACAATGTTATTCTGCATTGAGAATAACATTGAGAATGGTAAGCCTGACCATCCCTCAGCCCCTCCTCTGCAGAGAGTTCTCAGCTGCCACCAGTTAGAGCTGTACAYAGGCATGGGGTTTGTGACAGGGAAGCCATGAACATTCTATGATCCTGGCCCATTCTCTGAAATGACCCAAAGAAAGCCCTCACAGATCATTCATATGAGTTGTGAGAAGTGGGACTGTCRGTAAAGATGAAGAGATTGCTCTAARTCAGTTGCTGGTTATGTTCAGAGCTGCACTCAGTCGATRAAGTGATCAGGGATGCAGGGAGTTCTGGTGAACCCCTGGCTGAGCTCCAGCCATTTTCCATATCACTAACAATCATCAGTTGTTTATTTGTGCAGGAGCTGTAGCTGTGTCCCCCAATCCTGTCTGTCARACTGAGAAACCAGTTCCTAAACCASGTCTAACTATAACGTACTTGCACATGCACATGTATGACGAGTTGTAAGCGAAGGAAATTAAAAGCTTGATCAGGAAATGCTCCATGTCGAGACAAAGCAAGTACCACAATAAATGTCACATTCTCTGATCTTTWATATTGGGCAACTGCAGAACAACTAAGAGGTGTGTTTTAAAAAGATAAAAGGCAGACTCGTGATGAGTCACACAGCAGTGACCTCTGAAGAGGAGGTGAGAATTTGTTTTTCATTCTTCTGTGTAAGGGCGTGGCTTTCATTTTGCTTTTAGTACATCAGCTCCTGCACCACCGTGGGGAACAACTGATTTTCTGTTCAAATTTATTTTTGTAGCTCATCTGAATAAATACTCCTGTAGATACAGTGAGTATTTGGCCTCCTGTCTCTAGACCTGGATTTAATGGTTGCAAGTGGAAAGGCCTTAAAGATTATCWAATTCCAAYTGATTATCTTTTGCTCTCTCTCTTTATCTGAGACCTCTTTCCTATTTCTTTCTGCCTTTCTACCTCCCCTTTCTTATTATATAAAATCCATGTTAAATAAAATATGTTGTGCTCATATGGTGTCCTTTGCACCCTCATTCCTGCAGAGGCATCTCTCCCTCATGGGATCGTAACACCTGCTCAGGGTCCCTTCCAGCCGTGAGCATTCCAGGATTCT